>NC_051154.1:255570430-255818461 GCF_013339745.2 Dermacentor silvarum
TAGTCCAATCGGGACCGAATGAGGCTCTTGTGAAGGTTCATTAAACACTTCCTGTCGGTGCCCCAGGATGTGTGAGCCCAAAATTTTCAGTAAGTTCATTGTTTTTAGGCATTTCGCCTTTAGATGTTTTATGTGGTTAATGAAAGTAAGCTTAGAGTCAAGTATGATGCCTAAAAATTTGTGTTCTTTGTTCACAGGTATTTGTTGCCCATACATTTCGATAGTTGGATCTGCAACAAGACCTTTCTTCTGGTGAAAAGAACACAAGAACTTTTGTGGGGGTTTACTTTGAACCGTTTTCCTCTGCCCACTTAGACACTTTGTTGAACACTCCGATCGTGAACATCCTTGTTCTGCAACCCTTAATGATTTGAAGTGTGCAACGCTTTTCTATAATCGACCCTCTATGAGGCGGCCTTTCTCATTGCGTATAAGAGAACTTAGCGAAGAGATGGATGTCCCACTTCTAGAACATCGCCTAATGCCTCCAGCTAAGCTGTCACCCCCTGGGAGTGGCAGGTGATAGAATGTGATCTATCCTTTGTAGAGGTCACAAAGCGTGCTCCCGACCGAAATAGCAATGCATTTCCGCGAACTTCAATCGAAGTACTCGTGCTCGGAATTCTATACCGACGCATCCAAGTCCCATGCTGGCGTATCTTACGCCGCGGTTGGCCCCCTTTTTCAAATCCGACGTATTAAACCCCCTAACAGCATTTTCACCGCAGAAGCCTATGCAGTACTGTCTGCGGTGAAGCATATAGAGAAATTGAAACTACAAAAGGCAATAATATTCACAGACTCGTTGAGTCTTGTAAAAGCGCTAACATCTTACAAAAGCATAAGAATCCTGTTGTTATCGAGCTTTACTCACTCTTGTGTAACATTTACCAATCTCGTAGACATGTAATAATAGCTGGGTGCCTGGCCATAGAGGCATCGAGGGCAATGTGCTAGCAGACCAGTTGGCCACATCAACTACATCGCAAGCTATTAATCCTGCCGCTGCTATTTCCTCCACAGATCTGAAGCCTTTTTTGCGAAGAAAAACTGCGAGGCCACTGGCAGCGTCTGTGGGACGCTGAAACAACTATAAAACTCCACTTGATTTAAGCCACAGTTAGGTTCTGGCCTGTACAACTAAAACACGACGAACTGATGTCCTATTCTGTCGTCTCAGAATAGGACACACATATGGTACTCACAATTTTCTATTGAATGGAAATGATCCTCCAACATGTGGTAGATGTGGCGACAGGCTCACCGTCCTCCACGTCCTCTTGGAGTGTCGGGAAGCCGAAAGAGAAAGAAAGAAGAAACTTTTTCTCTCGCATATCGCTATTGCGTCCCTCTGCATCCCGCTATGTTTCTCGGTAAGAACCACTTTTTAGCACCAACGCAGTCCTTGCTTTCTTGAAAGGTTGTGTTACATGTTATTAGCCAATAAGTTCGTAGTGCATCCTCTCTCTAGAGGATGTTGCTGCGATAGTTTTTTAACTGCACATGCCTCCAGGCCCTTGTGTTCAAGGGGCTGTTTAGGCACTTGTGTTTCTGGCCAATTCTTGTATCTTAAATTTTTTGTAACTCGTATCATTCTTTCGCCATGCATTGTTCATGTCCATAGTACTCATAATCACTCATTGCCATAATCTTATTACTTATAGATTTTACGCACTTTACAGCGACAGATTTTAGGCCCCTTTACAGCCATGCCACATCTAATGTTCATATAATTCCCTATCATCCACCACTAAAAGCCATTACCATCGTATTGATACGAACTAATACTGTATGGCGATCTTTTTCCATACTGGCCCTTGCGCACTAAACCCAACAATCACATCATGTCTCAAAAGTTCTTGCCATATGTTTTAAAGAAATAATTTCGCTAACTTTCAGACATATTGTGGTCTCCTTCAAAGTACTCCCGATTGGACACAATACATTGGTTCCACCTCTCCTTCTATTGCTGGAAGCACCCTTGCACTTAAGCAGCAATGTTCTTTCCTTTTGAATTGGAGTCCCAGCCCCGAAATCCCTGAGCGCCAGTTTGCATACGGGGAACAGAATAAGTCGCATGGTGCCACATCTAGCAAGCAGGGAAAGTTTTCCAGCAGTTTGCACTATAGGCAGTGGACACAGCCACATGCAAATGTAGTTCATTTGCTATGCGCACAGCAGGACTGGATTGCAGACTCGCACTCGTGTGCTCTATCTAGTCTGGCCATGCTACATGGCGCGGACTGGCTGTCCTGCAGTGATAGTACAGAAATCCAAACTACATTTTGAAGCTTTATCAAAACCTCATTACGAAGCAATGTCTGCCAAGGTGTCTAGCCAGGAGGGGCTGGAAGCAGTGTTTGCAGAGCCTAAGCGCACGCATCCACTCTAGATGCGAATTGCCATTTCATGTGAGGTGTGGCCGGTGTAGTGTACATGTAGTGTGGGCAAAAGTTCTGTGTCGTTCGAGGCTAGTTTAGTGTTCGAAACTGACCGAAATTAGCGAGACCGGACTGCGACACTCATAAGCAGTGTGGCTTGACTTTCCTTTGTACGAATGTGGGTGCAGCTGACCTAAGCAGATAATAGTCTGCGTCTTCTGGAAGTACAGATTATCGTGTATTTCAGCCTGTTATTTAACCTGTGTCAATAAATATACAGAGTAGCAGCCGGGAAGTTCACTGAACCAAGCACCATTTTTTTATTCATGTCGGATCGGCCAATGGGAGCGCTGTCTGGGAATGTTCCGACTGACGTCAAGGGGCAGCCGCCAGCAGCCCCAAAGGGTTGAGGAGAAGGCCTCTGTTGAAAAAAGGCTTGAGAAAAAAGTGACTCCACGCTCGACTTGCAAGCTGCACGTGCTGCTCACAAGTGCAAAATTCGGCTGAGATACAGTAGTACAGTGTAGACCGCTTATAACGTAAGCCACCGGAGTCTCGAATATCTGCACTATAAGCGGTACCGCACTATAACCAAAACAACGATTTTCAAGCCCTGCACGTATGCAAACATGTGCACCAAGCATGTAGACACGCTTTGTACTATCGCGCGCGCATCGCGATTACGTTTTCGCCAGTGAGCTGGTGCAAACATAATCACGATGTAGCCGGTGCTCTTTAAGTTCGACAGCTTTGCACCGAGTCAAAACGAAACAACTGTTTGCCGCAACCGCTGCGAAAAAAACCGTGACCGCTATCGACGCGATTATGAACGGCGACTTTGTGGTGCTGCATGAAGGCATGCGCCCGACGCATGCACCGAGTCGTCCAGTCGCAGCAACAACTGGCCGTCGAAACCGCGCTCGCTATCTATGCGATCATCGATGGTGACTACACAGTTTTCGAGGCACGCGCCCGACGTGCGTACCGAGTGAAAACTAAACTACTGTTCGCCGCTACCGCTGCGGAGAAAACCGTGGCCGCTATCGACGCGATCGTCGATGACGACTACGCAGTTACGAAAGCCCACGGCCAACGCGGTGTTATGCGCAGCCGTAAAAGCAAGAATACAGGATTTAAAGACACAAATAGGTCCGAATTAACCGATGTGTGACCAAATAAGTCCGAATTAACGAGAGTTTGATTGCATTGAATAATGCACACGCCAGCCGAGAGCACGCTTCTTGTTGAGAAGCGTGCTCGCTGCGGCCCTTGTCGGCGAGATTTTCCCGCGGAAGCCGCATTATAACCGGTATTTCGTCTCATGCGGCTGCACTGTAAGTGGTATGCGTATACATGGAGTGCTATGGGAAAATTAACAGGAGTCTGAAAAGACCGTACTATATCCAGTCCTGTACTATAAACGGTTACGTTATAAGTGATCTATACTGTATATGTTAACTGCAGAATGTGTTTTTCACCAAGCCCAAGGTGTGGTGCAGGAAAATCTTCATTTTGAATTTTATTGATTCAATTACTTCTGGAAGAAGTTGACCATTGTCTTGCCACACTGCTTATTGATGTATCTGTCGCGTCTTTCTAATTTCGATTCATTGTGAACACTCTACTTTCGAAGGCACATGTACACTTGCTAGCTCATTCTCACTCCTGGCCGCTTCTGGTTATAGACAGTGCTTATATAGATATATAGAACTATAGACAGTGCTTATAAATGCGCAATTTGGATGTGGCTACTACAGTAGAACCCCGCTGTTACGGTTGGTCAGGTTGTTGCAGTTGAAAGCCTATCCGGATTAGCACGGCCAGAATTGAGCACAGGCACGCGCTCCAGCCCTGTCGTGCAGGGTAGCAAAAGGAATACATTTGCGTGTAGCTGTGTCTGTTATGGAACATTGATACCGCAGTCGTCGTGATGAGCCCACTCGCTGAGCTCATTGTAGCTCGCTGAGGTGCTCCAAGTGGTTTCCTGGCAACGTGACTCCAGGTGCGTAGCAAGCCTGCCCGAATGCCAATATCCGACTGGAACACGTAGTCTGCTTTCGAAGTTGAACACCTTTGAAGTGTGTCACCATTATGGTCGGAGCTCATTACAAGTAAACATAAAGGCGACGTTTCATTCAACTGTCAGAAATTGTACCATTGCCGTATAAAGTGAGAAAGTTGCATCTAGCAGACCAGCACAGCAAAGGGATGGGACACTGGGCCTCTTCGATTATCAGTCCCTGGCAGTCCCAGACTGCTTGGGACTGCTGTGCCGCATTCGATTTTGCTTGGGCAGCTTCCGAAGCTCCGCCCACTAGTCAGAGTTGTCAGAACCGTGTAAATTTTTTCACGGACCGGAAGTTCCGGACTGTCCGCAAACTGTTGGAACTGTCAGCAGATGTTTGGTCGGGCAAGCGCATGTAGCTAGCAGACGACGGATGTCTTAAAAAAGATGCGCGCGGTGCTAGATGACGTGTGCGTCTGTGTACTTTGCACGCTCCAGACGGCAACTACTGTGCATTGAGTTATTGCTTGTTACATCAGTGCTTTGAGTGCCATTATGCAAGTTTTTCACGAGACGTCTAATTGCTGTAGTTTAGTTTTCGTGTTTTTTAAAAGAAGCGCAGCAATCAGGCGCACATGCTTGCTTTTCGTAATGTTCGTGAAATCTGTCGTGCTCATTGCTGTAAGCAAGTAAATTTTTCTTTTCAGGTAAATGAAATTAGCGTGTGAAGAATCGTGTATTGCATGTGGCTATTACAGGCCGGTAGCTGGGGTGCAGGCGCGTAGCCAGGGGGGGGGGGGGCTGATGGGGCTTCAGCCCCCCCCCCCCCCGAAATTTTTGCGTGCTGGCATGCACCGCCGACCAAAACTACCACCGACGCCGGCAATCATTCTGGATTTGGTCTACAATGTCTATTTCACGCTCGAACAGACATTTCGGCACGAACATTGCGAACTCGGGCTGGATTTCGTGACAATGCCCTTGCACCTGGAGTCACGTAACGCAAGGAGCCCCATCCAGCACAAACTTTCAACGGCTTTTCGATAGCGAGAGGGCGCGTTGCGGAATCTCGCAGCGGCCGCGGAATATACGGAGTGCATGGATTTCAATTACGAAACTTTATGGGTATAAAGTTCTCATAAACTTTTGACGCGAAAGGTGCCCTGACATTTCCAAAGGCATGCTTTAAAAGATTTTCAATTCTAGAACTTTATGGGTTAATGTTCTTATAAACTTGGGCCAACATGCGCGCACTGGAGTCCTCCTGTCCAAGCCGTTCCAGAAATGGAAGCACGCGTTCGCAATCTTCCACACACACGAAAATACTAAATATCATCGGGACTGTCAGCTAGCGGCTGTTACTTTTATTGCGATAGCAATTATATGGACACTTCAAAGCAGATTTCTGCCGTCGGCGTCGCCGTTGCCGTGAGGTTCCGTATGACGTCAGTGGAGATGAAACCGTCGCGGCGATAAGTGGTTCTTGAGGGAAAGGGAAAGGTTGGCGCTATCTTCTGCAGCCCTTGAGGGAGCACGGCTCAGCGCGCCAAACGCTGTATGTGCGAGTGAAAGGGCGCGAGGGACGCACGCTTTCACGGGGAGTGAACGCACAGCGAAGAAAAAAAGTTGTCGTAGTTTCACCAGAAAGGCGAAGCATCAATTGCGATAGCAAATTGGTAGAGAGCTATACGGAGTAATGATATTAGCTTTATCAGCTGTATAAACTTGGACATGCAGCAGCACCGACAACACGCAGAACTGTTGTCGACGCCGTCGGCGTTTTGCCGCGTTCGCTCAAAATGCGCGCGGCGTTGGTGACTGTTGCCGGAGCCTCTAATATAAATAGGCACTTGGTGCCGCAGCTAAACGTCGCCTCCCTTCCTCCCCCCCTCCCCCACGGCCTCTCGCGCATCGGAAGAAGGCGCGTTTGCTCTACATATATGGTGATTGTAAAGGAGGAAGAGACGCCTACTTCTGCAGCCCTTAAGGGAGCACGGCGCAGAACGCGCGTTTGTTCTCGGCCGTGGGTTCTCTCCCCGTGAAAGCGCGCGTCCCTCACGCCCTTTCACTCGCACATACAGCGTTCGGCGGCGCACGGCGACGATTTCATCTCCATTGACGTCATACGGAACCTCACGGCGACGGCAGAAATCTGCTTTTGAGTGTCCATATAATTGCTATCGCAATAAAACGCGCGTTCTGCGCCGTGCTCCCTTAAGGGCTGCAGAAGTAGGCCTCTCTTTCCTCCTTTACAATCACCATATATGTAGAACAAACGCGCCTTCCTTCGACGGGAGAAAGGCCGTGGCGGGGGGGGGGGAGGGAAGGGAGGCGACGTTTAGCTGCGACATCAAGTGCCTATTTATATCAGAGGCTCCGGCAACAGTCACCAACGCCGTACGCATTTTGTGCGAACGCGGGCAAAACGCCGACGGCGTCGACAACAGTTCTGCGTGTTGCCGGTGCTGCTGCATGTCCAAGGTCCGTGAAAAAGCTACTATCAATTACCTGATAAAGCTTTTCAGGTGAAACTGCGACAACTTTTTTCTTCAAACATTTTCAAGAAGCGTGCCCAATGTGATTGATCAGCTGGACCAGTGCAGGCAAAGTAAAATATGAGAAAACACAAGAAAGTAAACGGCCTATTATTGAGGTGTTTTTTTGCGGGCGACAAGGTCTGGCTCTCCGTGGCCACAGGGACAGGGGCCCTAGGGATTTAAGCAATGCCGCTGCTGAAAATACAGGCATTTTCAGCGTGCTTCTTCGCATGCGAGCTGATTGTGGAGATACATATCGGAAGAACCATTTGGAAAGTTGCCCCAGTAATGCCTCGTATTTAAGCCCAGACGCATAAAACTAAATTATAGAAATTTGTGGTGCCATCATCAAAGAAATCCTAGATTCAAAAGCAGGCTGCTTCTCCATACTTCCTGACGAAACGACGGACATCGCTGGAATCGAACAGCCTACTGTTTCTGCAAGGTACCTAAACAGGTATGCCAACGACATCAAGGGAGTGTTTTAGGTTTTAGCACCGGAATAGATGCCCATCTCTCATTGCGACAGCAGGTTCTATGTATATGTGTAAATACTGCTGCAGCTTCTAGTCACCCTTCCAGTGACCACTGCCAGCGCAGAGAGAATATTTTTTTAGCAAGAGTTTACTAAAAACTACTTGCGCTCTACAATGTCTGTGGAACGCATGGTTAGGCTGGCGCTTCTATACACCCACAGAGACGTCGGCATCAACGTGTCCGAAGTCATTGACCGCTTCGCTCAACTCTCCCGCCGAGAGAAGTTTGTCCTTTAGATAGCGAAGCAGCAAAAATCAATGCAAGTAAAAAGCACTGTTCCTTCAGGTTCGTAAGTTCTTAATTATGAAAACGTATGACCGTTCATTAGCTTTTAAAACCGCAGAAATTTTCGCCTTTTATTTTAGCAGTTGGCATCATGATCACAATTATCACGCGAATACAAAAATTACGAGAATACCAATAACCAATTTTGACCGACCTTGCTCATTGAAAGCCCGGCCCACGCGGCGTTCGCAAAACACACTCGGATATTGGGTAGTTCAACTTACCGCATCAGCTGTGGCCTTCGGTGGCCTTCGTTTGTCCTTTTCTTTCATTTTCAGCTACCTGCTTTTATTTCTTTTTTGAAACGATGGAATACCCTCCTTTAATTTTGGGTGCAGAATAATTGTTGGCTTTGTGCAGGCAGTTAAATTACACATTTTCCGTACTGATTTATTGAATCCATGCGTAATGATTTATGCATTATTCCTCTATTATTCTACCCACATGGCGCTGTCGCGACCGCTGCATGGCCCAAGTAGATAACACAATTTCTGCGATCATAGTTATGTTCTTGCCTAGATCATCTGTATTTCTGTGCGCAAAGTTACTATCTGTGACTGAGCGACATGTTTATTTGTCTTATTTGACGCATTATATACACTGAAGTTTGCTTAAATAGGTAGATTTATTGGAGACTCATAGGTATTTTTAAATATCTTATTGCGAGGTTTTATGTATACAAGCAGTGAACCTTGTTTCCAGCGACTCTTTTTTTGCCCTTTAGCGAGTTGTATCTTCGCATTTATATATTCCATTCCAGCTTCGCATTTCTAATATATATTTTGCAGAACTCCCACTTTTTATTTGTACTCACTGCTGCGAGTATTATCTCAGTGTAATTACAATACACGACGAGTTACAGCTGCTCCTGCGCAATCGATTGCAACGAGGGATAGCGTCATTGAGGTTTCTTCCTGGCCGTTGCATATGTAGAAAAATGTAAACAAGGTTATTGAATGACAAGGATTCATCAAAATATTTGTCCTCAACTTATTCATTTCATGGCCTTTGAGTTTTTCATATAAGCTGCATGTACTGCTTTGCTGGTTTCGAACTGATATTGAACCTTTTCGCGGCGATCCCGTGGGCGCTGCCATATTTGATCACGTGGTGACGCGTCCATTGCTTGCCTCAACTGCCTCTGTTGCCTCCTTGTTTACAATGGAAGTGTATGACGCCGGCGCGGCTTAGAAAACCTCTGTTTTCGGAGATATCGTACACGGTGAGGTGGACGACACGAAGCTTTGATCACAGCTTCAGAGAACATGCAAAAGCGCCTTCGGAGCTGATTACGCTATGTCCAAACGGCGCAAGCAGTGTATATGGTGCTTCTTCTAAAAGCGGGGCTAAATATGCATTCCTAGCTTTCCGATTATGAATTCAGTCAGGATTAGTGTGTTTTGCTCTTTGTTCTTTATTCGTCAAATATTTTGAAGCAGTGGCTTGTCAGTTTTTGACTCAGTGAAGTTCCTCGGTGCGGCCACTATCTGATTTTCTGCCTAATCACTCGCGGGTGTGCTCAGTTCCGAATCCGATAGATTTGTTCTTGCCGCGCACAAGGCTTGAAACGTAGCTGTTTTGTACATTGCAATACCTTTTAGCAAATATATATTACAGCTAGTAACTTGCTTACTCTTGTGGACCGTCACGAAACATTCAGCTTCGACCATTGGTGCGCCATAGGTGTAGTCCGTCATTTATTGTGTGTATGCAGTGCGCATATATTCAACTGTGCGTCCATTCGCTTATTCTTGATACGTCGGCGATAGAGTGGGCGTAAGTTTTCCTGCCATTTGGACAGATGTCTATAGATAACGTTCGTGAAACTTACTATAACAGGAAGCGGCGCTACTCCCTTTGTCATTGTTTAACAAGTGGTACTCACTCTTGCCGACGTTCTGGGGATGAAGCCCTTTCTTTGAAGGTTAGTGATACAAGGCTGGCGGATGAGCAAACTTATGTATCCTCGAGGAAATCCGTACATCACGAAGTGCCGGTAACACGTTCGGACAGTTGCAGCAGCAGTCCGCGAACTTCGCCACACAGATTCATTCTATTCCTTAACATGCCAGGCACTATTTTTGTAGCCAACTACTGCACACGTCTTCGATCCACATTATTCAATCTAGCATGATTGGAGCACAGTGTGTTAGCGAAAACTCAGTTGCATTTCCGATAGCTGATCGCACAGAAGCAAGGTAGAAGCAGTTATGGTTTCGTATTCGTGCGCGGTCGCTGAGGAGAGGTATGGCGCGCCGCAGTGAGCGCCATCTCGTTTCTCTACAACGAACTGCTCCGCGAAAGGGGTCAATAGTTCTAAAGTTCATGTGATGTTTTCTTTACTTATTAATTAGACAAAAAAACGCGGAAGCATTGATATCAGTTATTTCTACCACAATTTTTGGGGCATACGAATATATTATTTTATGAAAACATACATATTTTAATGGACAGTGCATAGCGTTCAGTAATTCGTTTGCAGCATCTAATATACAATGAAATTGGCAATGTAGTTATTATTCATGCATTTGATCCCTCGACAAATTTTATAAGGAGGAGGCCGCGCTGCAACCCCCCCCCCCCCCCCCCCCCCCCAACGAAATTTCTGGCTACGCCACTGCCTGTGTTGAGGCGCACGTCTGGAAAGGCCGACACTGTTCGCACAGTTAATCAGACCGCTAAGCATGACTGTGTTGGAACACGAGCGATTTGGCACTTGCGTTGCGGGCTGCAATTACCGATGCGCAAGCGCGCACAAGCGAGCAACACGGCGAGGACGAGCAGGGAGCGCGCGTACCTGCTAGCAGACAAACCGGAAGTCGTAAGTTCTTGTTCGACCAATGGACATCGTTTCCACCGTTGACATCACCAGATTCCCCCTGCTGACATCATGACGACTGCTGGGGATACCGGAAAGGCGAGGGGAGGAGGACGGCATTGTTTTTTTTTTTTTTTTTTTTTTTTTTTTTTTTTTTTGTGGCGCTCCCGCGGCGCGTAGCGCTGCAGCGTTTGGCATGGTTGATCGTGACGCCATTCTGAACTCGATGCGCGTGTTTACTTGAAATGTTAAAAAAATATCTGAGGTGGTTTAGGGGCCCTTTAAAATCATAGGTAGCGGTACAAGGTAAATTTTTGAAAAAGAAAAATAATGAGGTATACAAAAATGCTAGATAAAGAACATGTATAGTATACCTGATTAAATCAAGCAGGCTAGGTGACTATTTGTCGCCGCCCCGTTTCAAAGGGGGTGCCAATAGAGCATCATCATCATCAGCCACGCGTTCCAGTGTTCACCCTCAAACAGATTGCGACTGTACGTACCATTTTCATTTGCGTCGGCAGCATGCAGATGTTTTTATTTTTATGCTTCTTATCTGCATAGTAGCCTCATACAAAACAGGCATGTGCCTAACGTGAATACTCTGCTATGCTTTCGAACATTTTCAGACTCGCGTCTTCTGAATGCGCGATGCACCAAGTGCATCGCGTGAGGTGCAGCAATGGCCTCTGTGAAAGAGAGTTGAGTGTACATTTTGTAAAAATGAGAAAGTTTAAGCTTCGGCTGGACTGTAAACAGTGACAGTGCCTCCCAGGTAGTACAGCGAAATCTTTTATGTAGAATAGGGTAACCCACCTCGGCGCTTCTTTCGCATCTCACGGTGCGGTGCGGTCGGTGGCAAAGTTCTGACTGGTGTTGTAGAAGTCTGTTGCCAGTCTTTGGGGTCAATGTTGCCAGACTGCCTGCCAAATTTGACAGGGAAAAACACCATCAAATATATAGCGACCGCATTGACGCCGTTGCCGAGGCGCACAGAGTTGCCAACTCCCGGTAGTACCGTAATTGTGCTCCATAACCCGCGCGCTTTGTGCGGGCCGAGTTCTCCGACGGTACGAAGCGAAACCGAGACGCGTCGCGTAACACTCGGGCCGCTTTCTTGCGCGATGGGTGCTACGTGTACGTGTTGAAGCTTTCGCTGGATCTGAAACTGATACGCGTCGCATAACACTCGGGCTGCTTTCTTGCGCTGCGGGCGATGGCTGCAATGGGACAAAAGTTTGCTGTGCCTCTCTCTGCGTAGAGAATCTCCCGGGTTTTCGCTGGCCGCACTACAGGCTTTTCTGAAACGCGTCGCAAAACCTCGGGGGCTTTTTTCTCTCGCTACGAGCGCGGTTCTTAGCGCAATTGCGTCGCGGATAAATTTTTCTTTCGGTGCTTTCAGTCGTCACAGCTTCATAAATTTCTTAAATGTGCAGTGAATGCGCTTGAGTGCTGCAGTGAATACTGTAGTGCAACCGAGGTATTTCTCGACTGGTGAGGGTCACGGCCGGAGCAGCGTGAAATTTACGAACTCTGCCGACGCATCATTGGAGTGGCTCTGAAAAGAGAATTTTTGGAAAAAAAAAGTTGAGAAAGCAGTGGATGTTCGACAGCAGGGGCTGTCAGGCAGTTGTCGTCTTAGAGGGGGTACCGGCGGGCGATTGCCTCCATCATGCTGAAGGACGCAGTCGGTGATCCCCAGTCGGCCGTTCAGCGACATCCACCAGATCCAGGCAAGGTGCGAGCGCAGCAGGGCCAGCGACGAATTCCGCTGCCGTTCCGAACGAGTCGGTGCTTCGCCTTCTGCCACTCGCTCTCTATGCGTTGGGTGTTGGCCCCTGTTACAGGGTCCACAAAGTTGACACTGTGGTTGACGGTGTGCCAGTCCAGGTGCAGTGGCGCTCCTTGGCGTCCGCAAGGCTGGGTATGCATTGATATATATGCAGCCCATTCGTCGCTGTAAACTATGGGGCCTCGGAGGACATTTTTGGCGATGAGGGGGCCGAGGGTAGCCGCGTCTCTATTGTCTACCTCGAACAGCCGCAGCTCCTTCGTCTGCACGCATATCATGCCAAAAATCCAAGGGCCTCGGTCCAATACACCGCCGTAGTTATTTCGGCGCCTGGGAGGACCGTTGTCACCAGTAAGGAGGCGACCTCGGTTCGATTTGCGTTTGCCTCTCATTAGGCATTCGTCGATCTAAACGACCTGGCCTACACCTGCCATCGGCGGCTGTTCTAGAAGCTCTGCCAGCGCCACCTCCCTATAATACAATTTCGCCAGTCGGTGCGGGTGCTATGGCTCACTTTGAAAACATTCTGCACCAGCTTTTTCGTGCTCCTGGACGAGAGCACATTCGCCAAGGCGTACGTCAGCCAGATTACCTCTGTTCTTGAGAGTTTCACGTTCGGACGCCCTAGTACGTCGGTGCAGGCAAAAAATAAGCCCCGCCCTTGCCGCCCTTGCTGCCCAAGCGCATTCACTGCATATTTAAGAAATTTATGCAGTTGTGACGACTGAAAGCACTGAAAGAAAAATTTATGCGCGACGCAATTGCGCCAAGAACCGCGCTCGTAGCGAGAGAAAAAAGCCCCCGAGGTTTTGCGACGCGTCTCACACCCATCGCACAAGGAAGCGGCCCGAGTGTTATGCGACGCGTCTCGGTTTCGCTCAGCGAAAGCCTCAAGACGTATACGTAGCACCCATCGCGCAAGAACACGGTCCGAGTGTTATGCGACGCGTCTCGGTTTCGCTCAGCGGAAGCTTCAACACGTATACGTAGCACCCATCGCGCAAGAGAGCGCCCCGAAGATTGTGCGACGCGTCTCAGTTTCAGATCCAGCGAAAGCTTCAACACGTGTACGTAGCACCCATCGCGCAAGAGAGCGCCCCGAGGATTGTGCGACGCGTCTCAGTTTCAGATCCAGCGAAAGCTTCAACACGTGTACGTAGCACACATCGCGCAAGAGAGCGCCCCGAGGATTGTGCTACGCGTCTCAGTTTCAGATCCAGCGAAAGCTTCAACACGTGTACGTAGCACCCATCGCGCAAGAGAGCGCCCCGAGGATTGTGCGACGCGTCTCAGTTTCAGATCCAGCGAAAGCTTCAACACGTGTACGTAGCACACATCGCGCAAGAGAGCGCCCCAAGGATTGTGCTACGCGTCTCAGTTTCAGATCCAGCGAAAGCTTCAACACGTGTACGTAGCACACATCGCACAAGAGAGCGCCCCGAGGATTGTGCGACGCGTCTCAGTTTCAGATCCAGCGAAAGCTTCAACACGTGTACGTAGCACCCATCGCGCAAGAGAGCGCCCCGAGGATTGTGCGACGCGTCTGTTTCAGATCCAGCGAAAGCTTCAACACGTGTACGTAGCACCCATCGCGCAAGAGAGCGCCCCGAGGATTGTGCTATGCGTCTCAGTTTCAGATCCAGCGAAAGTTCAACACGTGTACGTAGCACCCATCGCGCAAGAGAGCGCCCCGAGGATTGTGCTACGCGTCTCAGTTTCAGATCCAGCGAAAGCTTCAACACGTGTACGTAGCACCCATCACGCAAGAGAGCGCCCCGAGGATTGTGCTACGCGTCTCAGTTTCAGATCCAGCGAAAGCTTCAACACGTGTACGTAGCACACATCGCGCAAGATAGCGCCCCGAGGATTGTGCTACGCGTCTCAGTTTCAGATCCAGCGAAAGCTTCAACACGTGTACGTAGCACCCATCGCTTAAGAGAGCGCCCCGAGGATTGTGCGACGCGTCTCAGTTTCAGATCCAGCGAAATTTTCAACACGTGTACGTAGCACCCATCGCGCAAGAGAGCGCCCCGAGGATTGTGCTATGCGTCTCAGTTTCAGATCCAGCGAAAGCTTCAACACGTGTACGTAGCACACATCGCGCAAGAGAGCGCCCCGAGGATTGTGCGCCGCGTCTCAGTTTCAGATCCAGCGAAAGCTTCAACACGTGTACGTAGCACACATCGCGCAAGAGAGCGCCCCGAGGATTGTGCGACGCGTCTCAGTTTCAGATCCAGCGAAAGCTTCAACACGTGTACGTAGCACACATCGCGCAAGAGAGCGCCCCGAGGATTGTGCGACGCGTCTCAGTTTCAGATCCAGCGAAAGCTTCAACACGTGTACGTAGCACCCATCGCGCAAGAGAGCGCCCCGAGGATTGTGCGACGCGTCTCAGTTTCAGATCCAGCGAAAGCTTCAACACATGTACGTAGCACACATCGCGCAAGAGAGCGCCCCGAGGCTTGTGCGACGCGTCTCAGTTTCAGATCCAGCGAAAGCTTCAACACGTGTACGTAGCACACATCGCTCAAGAAAGCGGCCCGAGTGTTATGCGACGCGTCTCGGTTTTGCTCAGGGAAAGCTTCAACACGTACACGTACTAGCACCCATGGCACAAGAGAGCGCTCCGAGGATTGTGCGACGCGTCTCAGTTTAAAGATCCAGCGAAAGCTTCAACACGTGTACGTAGCACCCATCGCGCAAGAGAGCGCCCCGAGGATTGTGCGACGCGTCTGTTTCAGATCCAGCGAAAGCTTCAACACGTGTACGTAGCACACATCGCTCAAGAAAGCGGCCCGAGTGTTATGCGACGCGTCTCGGTTTTGCTCAGGGAAAGCTTCAACACGTATACGTAAAAATTAAATTGTGGGGTTTTACGTGCCAAAACCAGTTCTGATTATGAGGCACGCCGTAGTGGGGGACTCCGGAAATTTGGACCACCTGGGGTTCTTTAACGTGCACCTAAATCTAAGTACACGGGTATACGTACTAGCACCCATCGCACAAGAGAGTGCTCCGAGGATTGTGCGACGCGTCTCAGTTTCAGATCCAGCGAAAGCTTCAACACGTGTACGTAGCACACATCGCTCAAGAAAGCGGCCCGAGTGTTATGCGACGCGTCTCGGTTTCGCTTAGTACCGTCGGAGAACTCGGCCCGCACAAAGCGCGCGGGTTATGGAGCAAAATGACGGTACTACCGGGAGTTGGCAACTCTGTGCGGCTCGGAAACGGCGTCAATGCGGTTTCCCCGTCAAATTTGGCAGGCAGTCTAAACATTGACCCCAAAGACTGACAAGACTTCTACAACACCAGTCAGAACTTTGCCGCGGTCGGTCACATCTCAGGTGAAGCAGCGTTTTCTAAGAGCAGTTAACATAGAGCTATGAACGAGCATGCGAGTATCTGAACGGCTAACAGATTTTCTTGGTGCAGTGATGCCTACTCTGGGCAGCGTTTTAGTAATACCGTTTGGCAGCAGTTATCGAAGGACAGCGACTAGCGAAACTACCGATCACCATAAACTTGCATAAATTTAAGAGATTCGACCACGTGTCCAGCGTGCCTATAGTTTAGGCACGATTCCATACCGTCCCATGTCGATGTTTTGGGTTCTTTCTGATCCCTTCCGAAACTTCTCGTAATAGCTAATTTCTGTAATTAAAAACTTTTGGGAGCAGAAATACCAGAGAATTGAGGCTGCTCAGCCTGTGAGCACCATGAACATGTGGTGCCTCAAATGTGCCATGGCTGGGCATCTTTTGAACTACAGTGATGGGATTTAATATTTGTAAAATGTTATTACTGACAAAGTATTATGATGAAGCAGTATCCACTATTATGAAATGACTGTTTCACACTCGTAGTTAGGGCTTGTTATGTTGGGTGAGAATTAGTTAACCTTACAATATTACCAATTTCAAACCACATTCTCTAGCAACGTAGAAGCTTATGTGGTTCACGATATATTTGCCACTTATGGGAAATGAACAAACTATATATCACATTGTAATAATGTAGACATTTATGAAGCCAATGATTTCATTTACTTGGCAAATAAATTATAGGCCCGTCATTAGCACTGGCTCACACCAGAATTTCCTGCAATTCAGATTTTTCTATTTTTCATGCACGCACTGCCTGCATTAAAACTTTGTTTTTCCCATTTTACCCATCTACACACTCAAACGGGGTGTCTTGTTTTACGATGCCTAATGATGTAAAAAATATTCACATTGCCTAAAAGGTATGACATGTCTACATAAAATGTAGAAAATGACCCATAACCTCATATATGTATCAAAGCCATGCTTTTCAGAGTCATGGGATGAGTGCATGTTTCACGCACACCAAGAAAATCACAGGACAAAGTATTTCGGAGAGGCCTGAGCAATATTTTATTTCAGAGCACAAAACAAAAACACTGCAGGGCAAGTTTTTTCCCAACATTTTCCAACCGCATTCTTGATTAAGAGGAAAGCCGGCAAGCAAAAATGGGTACTGCACTTAGACTTAACTGTGTGGACAAAAATGGACAACCATGTTTAAAGAGGACTAAGTGTTCCTGTGGCACATTGCAACAGGTGTTGGTGCATTAATAGCTTTACATCTACCACGTTTTGCTTTGTTTCATTGATTTGCTATGTTTGTGCCGTTTATTGCAGGCTGGTACTTGCTCCACAGCAATTTCAGGCTCCTAAAGGCCCATGAACAAAGCAAATGAAAGGTTTTCCAACCACCTTTTTTTGTGAGGCAAGCATCCAGCAGTATGAAAACGCACATGGAGCCAAGAAGCACTGTTCTTCTGGATACCGCATGTTTAAAGCTGACAATGTGAGCTCTGTGCTTTTGCACTGCGGCACTGACATTACATTTGATAAAGCAAGTGTTCAGGCATCTTTTTCATTAAGCAAGATGTATGACACTAGCTGCGTACTCTCCTCCGACAGCGAGTGCGTTCATACAGCGAACGCCCCCGCAAAGCCGCGATCCAAGCCCGAAACCGGAAGACAACGCCAACGTCACCAAGGACCAGTGAGCTAGCCATAGGCAGCAAGGACTTCTGCCGGAGTACGGACTTCTTCCCGAGAAGACCACAGTGATCAAGGCAAAGTCAACGACCCCAATGGCAGCCCCAGCGTCCCCCATCCTGCTGCAACAACCTCGGAAGCCACCGACCTTCCGTGGATCATCGGCTGAAGACCCTGAAACCTGGCTGGAGACATACGAGCGGACCGCGACGTTCAACAATTGGAGCGACGACGACAAGCTGTGCCATGTCTATTTTTCATTGGATGACGCTGCTCGGACCTGGTTCCAAGTCCAAAGTGGTCGGTGCAGGTGGCGTGTGCAAGCATGTCGCTGCATTACTGTGGTACTTGCTGGACGTTCAGAGCATGGGCCATCTCTTTGTGCCAGATAGCATATCATGTACATCTAAGCCAAGAACTTGGGGGGTGTCAGAGCTCAAAGCGTAAACTTGAGATAACAGACTTTTCAGAGCTCAAGTTTACTAAGCACCAGCCAGACAAAATGCCTCGGCAGCAGGAACGCTCAGCTGAAAAGCTCAATTTTCAAATGAATGTGTCTGCACTGAAGAAGCTGTGTACAGGTCTCAAAGAATATGGGCTCTCTCCAATGTTAGTTGCTGTGATTGAGGATGCCGGTTGTCAACCAAACAAAATTTGCCAGTCAGCTGAAGGTGTGTCCAAGCAGTAACAACAAATAAGGCTGCCGTTCTGTGTGGAATCTAAAACACGAGATGACACGAACGTTTGCTCTTTGTCCCTTGAAGAGGCTCAGGCCTTGGAAGAAATGACAAGAGGCCAGAGTAATGTCCCCCTCTGGCATGAAGAAAGGAGTAAAAAAATTACGGCATCTCACTTTGGAGACGTGTTAAGGAAAGCCCCTGCAACTGAAAAATTTGTTGCCTCTATTACAGGCTTAAGAACTGCTCCTCAAGCTAAGTATATGAAGGCAGGGTTGGAAAATGAGGCGAGTGCCATAAAAAAGTATGAGGAATAGCAAAATGTTGAAGTATATCGTTTGGGTTTATGTGTAAACCCCGGTGTGCCTTTCCTTGGTGCCTCCCCAGATGGCCTTGTTTTGGAAAAGACAACAAGCTTTGGAAGTTGAAACACTTGCTAAAGCCATGGAAGAAGGCCTCTCAGAGGAAGAGGCAGTTATTCAAAAGAAAGTACCCTTCTTGAAAGCAGGCAAGCTCAGCCATCGACACAAATACTACTACCGAATTCAAGAACAGCTCGGCGTAACTGGACTGAAGTGGTGTGACTTGGCTGTGGACAGTGGTAGAGACTTATATTTTGAGCGAATTACGTTTGACCCGCAAATGTGGAAGGACATGCTTCCAGTGCTGGAGCAATTTTACCGTCTGCATATGCAGCCCAGTGAAAATAGCACTGAAGCACACTAATGTTGCACTGTTAGTGTTTTGGAAGCATGCTGTGATACCCGAAGCTGCATGAAATGGTGCCACTATAATGACACGTATACATGTTTATCTTTCACCGGTGGCCGCTTTCCACCGGCTAACACATGTTAAACGTTATCGCTCGGCGCAGGAAGCGCCTGTGTCGGAGGTTTCTAGAACGTTATCGATGCTTCTTTACGTTGCCTGTTTTCACCGACGCTTATGTTCTCTGATTGTGTGACCGACGCAAATTGTCTAGAACTTTCTGGAAGACACGCGGGCATCAGGGATTAATCCAGAACCTTCGATGACTCAGGTATAAAAGCCGACGCGTTTCGCCGCTGATCAGATTTTCGACGATCGCCGACTGTGTTCGCCGCTATCGTTGTGCTTTGAGTGTACCTTGCTTTTGTGGGCACAGGTTCGCCCAATAAACAACCAGTTTCGTCGTACACAGTTTTACGACTGTTTTCTTCAGCATCACTACTACGTGACATCTGGTGGAGGTGCTAGTGCGTTCATGCAGCGAACGCCCCCGCAAAGCCGCGATCCAAGCCCGAAACCGGAAGACAACACCAACGTCACCAAGGACCAGCGAGCTAGCCGTAGGCAGCAAGGACTTCTGCCGGAGTACGGACTTCTTCCCAAGAAGACCACAGCGATCAAGGCAAAGTCAACGACCCCAATGGCAGCCCCAGCGTCCCCCATCCTGCTGCAACAACCTCGGGAGCCACCGACCTTCCGTGGATCATCGGCTGAAGACCCTGAAACCTGGCTGGAGACATACGAGCGGACCGCGACGTTCAACAAATGAAGCGACGACGACAAGCTGCGCCATGTCTATTTTTCGTTGCATGACGCTGCTCGGACCTGGTTTGAGAAAAGAGAGACCACCCTGGTTACGTGGGACCTTTTTCGTGAAAACTTCGTGAGGACCATCACGGAGTGTCGTACAAAAGGAGAGGGCAGAGGTTCTCAGAAACCAGAGTGCAATTGCCGAACGAGAACATCGCGATCTTCACGGAGGAGATGACTCGCCTCTTCCGCCACGCCGACCCCGACATGTCTGAAGAAAAGAAAGTTCGGTTCTTGATGCGGGGTGTCAAAGACCAACTATTCGCCGGATTGATGCGCAATCCGCCCAAGACTGTCGCCGAATTTCTTTCCAAGGCTACAACGATCGAGAAGACGCTTGAAATGCGCGTCAGGCAATACAACCGCCGTGCCCTGACCAACTACGCCGACGCTCAAGCGCTAGGTGCCGACGACCTGCGCGAGACCATCAGAGCGGTCTATCACGAGGAGCTGCATAAGCTCTTTCTCAGGTCGCAGCCTCACGTGGCATCTATCGCCGACGTCATCAAAGACGAAGTTCAGCGCTCACTTGGAGTTCCCGATGTGCAGCCACAATCGCCGCAACCCCAGCCGGAAGCGCTGACCTACGCCGCCGTCGCCCGTGGTCAAGGCCCCCCTCCGCGCTCGCGCCAGGGCCCCGTAACGCCGCATTTCCGTCGTCCACCGCCGCCGCCGCCAGCACGCCCGCCTGTCACCCAGCACAGCTACCAGAGGAAGACGGACATTTGGCGCGCCCCCGACCACCGCCCGCTCTGCTATCACTGCAGGGAAGCCGGCCATGTCTACCGCCGATGCCCATACCGCGAGATGGGCCTACGAGGGTTCCCTGTAAAAGCCGCGTCCCGATCGAGGTGAACGACCGCGCGACATCGCCGACTACCTCGCCGGAGCCCAGTGGCAACCACGACGATCCTCACGCTCGCCGTCACCAGGCCGCTACATCTCGCCGCATCGCCGTCAGTACAACGGTCCCACCCAGGGCCGATCTCCCAGCCCTTACCCGGGAAACTAAAGGCAGCAACCGATGGAGGTGCGGTTGCTGTACGACGCAATGCCGAAGATCCTCCGCCGCCGCCGCCGACGACGATTCGCGACTCATCACGACGAGATATCAGCACGCCGCCTAGCAACAGCCTTGACAGCACTTCGCCGCCGAAAGAAGACCTTCCGACGCGACGTAGCAGCAGCAGCCGACGCAGCCGTGATCCGACGCCACGAATTAACCGCAACGCCAGACGCCGGTCTACCGATCTAGACGTGCTCATCGATGGCCATAACGTCACCGCTCTCGTCGACACTGGAGCCGACTATTCCGTCTTCAGTGGCCCGTTCGCCGCCAAGTTGAAGAAGGTGAAAACAGCCTGGCAAGGACCCAAAATCCGGACAGCGGAAGGCCACCTAATAACGCCGACTGGAATCTGCACAGCGCGAGTCACGGTAAACAACCGCACTTATCCGGCGAGCTTCGTAATCATGCAGCACTGCTCCAGGGATGTCATCCTAGGCATGGACTTTCTAAATCAACACGGTGCAGTCATCGACTTAAGGTCCAAGTCGATAACGCTTTCAACGCACAACGCGATACCACCGGATACAAGCATAAGTTACCATGCCTTGAATGTGCTTGAAGAACAAGTCACCGTTCCGCCGCGCTCCAGCGTAATGATTTCCGTCGGTACCGAAGTGCCTGCAGACATGGAAGGTGTCATCGAGGGCGATCATCACTTACTGCTCGACCGTGAAATTTGTGTCGCTAGAGGCATAGCTGAGCTACGTGCAGGGAAAGCAAGGGTGATGCTCACGAACTTCACCCCTGAATACAAGCGGATTAACAAAGGCACCACAGTCGCCTACATCGACGAAATAGTACAAGCCAGCAGTGCCTTCACGGATTCCAGTGCCCCTGCAACGACGACTATAATACCTGAACCAACTTTCGACGTCAATCAGAACCTTCCCAGGCATAAGAAAGAACAACTAAAAGCTCTGCTCCTACAATACAAGGACTGCTTCTCGTCGTCGTCAAAAGTTCGACAAACCCCTGTCGCCAAGCACCGCATCATCACCGAGGAAAATGTCCGCCCACTCCGTCAGTGTCGTGCAAAACGACATTCTTCTAAAGAAGAACTTCTCGCCTCTCCGAGCCAACTACCTCCTCGTGGTACCCTCAGCATTGCGTCCAGAGGTTCTGCAAGCTCTCCATGACGACCCAACGGCTGGACACCTCGGTTTTTCCCGCACGCTCGCGAGGATACAAGAAAAATACTACTGGCCTCACCTCTCTGCCGACGTCGCCCATTACGTAAGGACATGCCGAGACTGTCAGCGACGCAAAACACCGCCGACAAGGCCAGCCGGACTTCTACAGCCGATCAAGCCACCTCGCCGACCGTTCCAGCAGATCGGGATGGACTTATTGGGGCCTTTTCTGACGTCAACGTTCGGGAATAAATGGATTGTCGTAGCTACGGACTACCTCACCCGCTACGCCGAAACAAAAGCCTTGCCCAAAGGCAGTGCCGCCGAGGTAGCCCGATTCTTCGTTGAGAACATCCTCCTGCGTCACGGTACCCCAGAAGTCCTCATCACCGACAGAGGTACGGCCTTCACGGCTAAACTAACTCAAGCCATCCTGCGCTACAGCCAGACAAGCCATCGCCGGACCACCGCCTACCACCCGCAGACGAATAGCCTCACCGAGTGCCTAAATAAGACCATCGCGGGCATGCTGGCAATGTACGTCGACGTCGAACACAAGACGTGGGATGCCATCCTTCCGTACGTGACCTTCCCATACAACACGGCCATGCAAGAAACGACGCACATGGCGCCGTTCAACCTGGTCTACGGAAGGAACCCGGCAACGACGCTTGACGCCATGCTACCGGACGTCACCGACGAAGAAAATCTTGACGTTGCCACCTATTTGCAGCGTGCCAAAGAAGGTCGACAGCTCGCCCGCTTGCGCATCAAGAACCAGCAGAGGACCGACAGCCGGCACTACAATCTTCGACGATGCAACGTCGAGCACCAGCCCGGCGACCGTGTTTGGGTCTGGACTCCGATACGCCGGCGAGGACTAAGCGAGAAACTGCTACGACGCTATTTCAGACCCTACAAGATTATCCGACGGATTGGCGCACTGGACTATGAGGTCGTACCAGACGGCATTTCGCAATCACAGCGGCGCCACGCACGACCCGAAGTCATCCACGTGGTGCGTCTTAAGCCTTTCTACGCCCGCTGACGAACTTGAGTACTTTGTTAGTTTATTTTTGTTTTTTTCTTCTTTATTACGCGTGGTTTTGTTTTCGCTTTCACATTTGTTTGTAGCATCGGGACGATGCTTTTTAAGGGGAGGGTATTGACACGTATACATGTTTATCTTTCACCGGTGGCCGCTTTCCACCGGCTAACACATGTTAAACGTTATCGCTCGGCGCAGGACGCGCCTGTGTCGGAGGTTTCTAGAACGTTATCGATGCTTCTTTACGTTGCCTGTTTTCACCGACACTTATGTTATCTGATTGTGTGACCGACGCGAATTGTCTAGAACTTTCTGGAAGACACGCGGGCATCACGGATTAATCTAGAACCTTCGATGACTCAGGTATAAAAGCCGACGCGTTTCGCCGCTGATCAGATTTTCGACGATCGCCGACTGTGTTCGCCGCTATCGTTGTGCTTTGAGTGTACCTTGCTTTTGTGGGCACAGGTTCGCCCAATAAACAACCAGTTTCGTCGTACACACTTTTACGACTGTTTTGCGTCACTACTACGTGACAATAAGTGCTAAATGTGTGCCTGTGGAAAATGTTATGCTGCACATTCAAGAAGTCCATTAAATTGGTTTTACTGACAAGTTTCACTTTGCATGTATCGAACAATGCATATCATGATGCTTAAATTGAAAGACAATCACCATGATTCTCTCACTATGTATATCACAAATAATGAGCCATCTAGTCACTGTGGAATACATGCTAAGCATGAAAATCCGAACTTCATATGAGTGCAATCATTACACATGAGCATGATCAACATACAAAGTAATTACACACAGCAAGTACAGGGACTTTGTGTTATTTAGCCAGCACTCATGTAAACGAATGGAAAATGTGACCAAAATACCACCAGTTGACAGCGTTGCACTGCGAAAGTACGAAGAGAACAAGGCACCACTTTTTGTTGATGCTCATGACATAAGTACCCTTGCCGAAAAATATCTACATCTGTATGTACAAAATTTGATAAAAATAACACAATCAGTGCAGATATCATCACCACTCGGCCGCTCCTTTGTGGAATTAATCTCCACCATAAACATACTACAGTAGAACCCCACTGTTACGTTCCCGGGTGCTGCATTTTCCCGGCTGTTACGTAGTTTCCGGCCGGTCCCAGCACAGCTCCCATAAAACCCAATGCATTGGTAACCCCGCTGTTATGTTGCAACTGTAGGACCGTTCCTGCATCATATGTTGCGAACTGCCACCCCGCACTGGCCCGAGTGGCCATTTTGACTTTTCATGTCACTTGGCTGGGTTGCTTGACGATGGCATTGGCCGCCCAAAGTGCCAGGGCGACACTTATGACGTATTTTTGGTTTCCGCCAGCAAAAGTATGGCCTTTGAGATCCGTATTTGCTATCTAAATAAGGTGTCTATGGTGCGTTGCGGCCATAAAATTGGCTTTGGCTCATAGATGTTCCGTATAACGTCCAACTGCGATAACGCTGTCGCCGTATGCTGTATGTGCGAGTGCAAGCCTCCGAGGGGAGCCGACGACCGCGTCTAAATCTCCGCGCGAAAGAAAGAAAAGCAGGAAGGAAGCGCGCACCTTCTTCCGTTGCGCTCGAGGCACCAGCGAGGGGGGAGGGATAGCGGGAAGCGTTGTGCCCACTGTAGTTGTGCTCTGGCATCAACTATGTACTGCGCAGCCGCGGGCGGTCGCGTGGGCCGTATCTTGAAAGCGATCTACGTTGGGGCAGAGTCTACGCAGTGTAGGGGCGTCACCGGCGACTCGTAGCTTTGTGTGCTGCGTGTTCTCAGCGCTCAGTTTGCGTTGAAGCGATAGACAACAGCAGAAGCAGTGCTTAAATTCCTCACGCCAGCGTTTGACAGCGCGTGTCCAAGCTTATCGAGTGTGATGTGTTCATGTTTGCCTGTGGGCGCTGACACTATGCTTGTTAATACAGTTAATAAGCGATTGTTTACAAATTTATATGGACGATAAAACTACTATTCTTACTTTGTATAGCTGTGTACTAATTTGCTATTGCAATCGATATTTCGGCTGTCGGGCAAAAGTACTACTTGGTGGTTCTCACCTTATGTAGAAAATAAAGGCAAAGTAATGTCGCACGTACAATGGTTTGCTTTTTCCTGGAGACCATTTTTTCAAGGACAGGCTAACACGCTGACAAAGACAAGGCCAATGCGGGAACTTAGAACTGCTTCATTTTTGTTGAGCATGTACCTGAAACTCAGTATAGAAATCAGTGCGTCTAACCATGCTTTGTTTTAACTGCACGCAAAGCACTGCGTGAGATCAAAATTAATACGGAGTCCTCCACTACACTGTCCCTCATACCTCATGTGCAAAATGACAATCAGTACTGTGAACATGTTGGCACAATTTGTCAGCGCTTCCTCTCCTAGAATCATCGATCAACTAAAGGTTTGTTCATGAAATTGTACATGCAAGCACATGCTTTCCACACTGCATTCAACCTTCGTGACATTGTTATTGGGAACACGTTTAAGAATTTTGAAAGTCTTTAGTTGGCCAATATGTTACACGTTCAGCATGTATCCTGACCTTGGCAATTTTTCTTGTTTCTTTTCATCCTATATTGACAGCTGCAATTTTACTTTCATAAAAGGTGGGATATTTAGCGAGACCCCAAGCTCGGCAAGATCCCCTTCAATCAAAAACCCTCGATCAGCCATTACTGAGTCGCCCAGTTCTAACTTTTTGTACAGACTGCTGCACCATGTTATCTCTATCTGACAACCTTCCTGGAGCAAGATCAGCAACAAAAGTTACCATGCCATTCAGAGATATACCGATCAGCCCTTTTTGCTGTGTTGTGGCTTTTGTAAGCTGAATAAGTGGCACTTTGCACAGCGTAGTCGCTTGGAGTTTATGAATATTTCCGTGCAGTCCAATAATAAACCTTGTGTTTGGATAGATCTCTTTAAACACTTGAGGCATGAAATGGTCAATACTTTCGCGATTGGGCCAGTGAGGAGCTTGTTCTAGGTAAGCCGCCAGAAAGTCTGTCCAAAACACACAGATGCAGCTCACACTGCTCAAACTGGTGCCAAACCTGTACGCCAAGTCTTGCTCAAGGAGAATTAACCTAAACCTCATGAGCACAAGCATCAATTGGTCCATCATGTGCATTACACATGGAATATTTTGTCCAGTTACCTCTCGATAAGTTGATACCCCATCTTCTACAAATTTAAAGAACAGCATAAATCTCTGTGCACTTTGAAAACCTGCGTAAAAGCACAACTTTTTCGCATCTGCTAGTACCTCTTGTGACATTGTGGTGTTGGGTAGCTGTAGTGGCCTCAGTCGCACAGCTTGCATATTGGCAAGCTTTCTCTTTAAGTGCCTTTCTTTATCCTGGAGGTTTTTGTTGTCCACTACAAGTTTCTAAACTTCCCCATAAAGTTGATTTGTTGACTCTAGCAGCGAAGCTAGAAGCAGCTTCTGCTGAGACACAGCTTTCCGGGGGCTTGCTTGTGCAACGCTTTAAGGGTGATCTATAGATTCAGAGCATAAAGGACGCAAATGTCAGTTATATTCCAAAAAATCACTTCAACACCAAAGCCATTTCTTTAAAGCAGCAGCATTAAGCCATAATGTGGAATTTTCTACCAGCCTCACACTGAAAATGCAGCATGGTGAAGATTTGAAGGTGTTTACAAGGATGAAGTCCCTTTCAACGTTTTTTTTTTTTTCTAGATTGAGGGATGGCGAGCTGCATTCAAAAATTTTCAGTAGCTCAGTGTATAAACTTAGAAACCCTAGCACCAAATTAGGAGACAGAAAAGGCACTGGCAAACACTCGAAATGTGCTAGGTGAAATGAGCATGTATATGCAGTACTCATTAATGTCAACTAGTCACAGAATATGGCGTATTCATGCCATCTGTGCAAAGTGCATGTCAACACTGAGAATGAATGACTGCAACAAAGCTAACAAGTTGGGCTTTTACATGTAAAAGCTGTAGTAACTACTACTAATGATGTGACAATACAAACGGTAAGTGTACATACAATGCTTAAAGAAATAAAAATTTATTAATACATACACAGAACGTACAATGCCAAACTCTGAATAGTTTACGAGGTGATGCATAGATACTACTGGCCTGCATACTCATTTTTATTGCATGATTGTCAATCAGAAGTACATTGAAGGGCACATTAAAGAGATAATGACGTTAACTGCAAGAGAAAAAAAATGTCAAAATGAAGTGATACACTAGCCTCGACTTCACTAGAATCGAATGCATAACAATTTTCTTAAGAAAAAAAAAAGCTACCAAAAAGCATCACATATACTCATCCATCTTTTTAAATTGCTTTGTTCCCTGTACACCACTTCGGTCCTTTAGCGTTCAGGTACAGAGTTTCTCACTATATTACCTAGAGGAAAACTGGTGCTGCACCTCTGTTGTATGCATGGGAATGCTGGGATGTGGTGGCTTCGGATCGAAATTGTTCTCGCTGAGCCAGGACACCTTGCAGGCATGCCTATCACCACTCTGTCACCATGGTTTATTTTCTACTAAATCAGCACGTAAACAGCCATCTTCTATTTAATATTATACAAAACCATGTTTTATTAAATCGCGAGGATTGTGCTTGGATGCACAAATATATGAAACGCAAAAAAGTATCAGCAGCCACTAAAGTTGGAGGACAGCGACAAGGTCGGTGCTGACTTTGTGACAGTTGGCGTCTGTTCTTGGTTTTTATCACTTGATTATGCACTCCAAGTGAGCAATCCTCATTGAAAGATGCAATATAGGTGAATGAAATATTATATGAGGATGTTATTTTATGAAAGCTTTATATGTGAAGCCTTATTCACGTTTGAGGCGCAGCCTCGCTTACCAAAGCCAGCACAAGCCACACACAATCGTATACAGTCATTTTCATGACAGCACAGCCCCCGCTGGGAAACTTGCATAGACAGTGGCACCAGATTTGTCTCTACGTTAGACTATAAGAAACTATGAGTTCTGGTGAGCAGCCACTGTTTCTGTTGTGGAAAGCGAGGTGACCAAAACAAAGCAAGTGAGAAACTTTAGAAGTGATATAGCTTAACAGGATGAAAGACGTGTAACAATTGCCTTTCACTGGCTCTTAGAAGATTGTTATGCATCTGATTGTTGAAGTCAAGGATGGTGCAGTGCTTTGTTGCATCGTGTCTTTGGTTTCGCATTTTTTTTTGTCAACATTGTGGCCTTCAGAAGAAATTTTACCCCGAGGCTCTGACTTATATACAGTGGAATGGAAAGATCGTTTTTCTTGGCAACCACTGCACTAAATTTGATGAGGTTTGCTGAATTTAAAAGAAGGTAAATTCTAGTGACTGAAGGAAGGAATTTCTTTAGTTATGCTTCAATTTTTTAAATAAAATCATTGAAAATTTTCATAAACCATTTACCCATGTGCCCAGCCTTTAAGCAGCTTTGTTCTTCAGTGGCGACTTGTTCAGATAACACAGCACCTAGGGTCACCGTGCTGGCCACATCCAGTTCAGGCAGAAGTACCAGCTCCTCTGGTAACTGTTCCCCACAGGGTGCTGTGGGCTCACACTGCTGCTTGCGTCTTTTAGGAGAACCTGTGAATATGCAAATGAGCTATAGTTTTACTCTTGAGACATGGTGCACCTTGCAATATTAAGGCAAACTGCACATCCCTCACAGAGTGGCATCCGACCAGCTTATCGAGGCCAAAAAGGCCTTGTATTTTGTATACCCATACCACTTACATTGAGCTTCTTTTGTCCACGGCGGGTATGTTTTGGATGGGAAGAACCTTGGTAGGGTATGTCCTCGTATGCCCTTCGCCCTGTCTTATTAAAATAGGCCCCGCATACTCTGTTACTTGACTTCGGTTGCCAAAGAGCATATTTCCCTCCTGGCCCTTTCCTGTTTATTCTTTTCAGCCATATTTTCCTCATGGTTAGATCACATGGAAATGTGTGCCATAATAACCTTTTGTTTTTTCACTGTATTGATGTCCAGTCCTTCCTCTCGTTGGCGCCATCCTGACTGAAGGAACACACACATTAGAGAGGATGCACATAACATGATTTACTTGACAGATACTGTATATATAAGACTGCGTCACTATGACACCTCACAACGCTAAAAACAATCGGGGGTTGCATTCTCTGATGATTCTCTTCCCATATGTCGCTGTTTTGGGCCTTCGGCATCGGCTCGTGCCACCGCGATCACCGAAAGCGGGCAGTCAGCGTTACAGCTGAAAAAAAAATATAGAACTCGGGATTGGGAATCACCACAGAATACGGGCACATGTAAGTTGCCGCATATGCCCGTCACTTCGTGATGTTACGGATGTGGACATTTCACGCGGAGAGAATTTTTACGAACGTGATCAGCCCCATTTAAACAGTCGTATTTCACCTCGCATATACACAGCTAATTTTGCAATGTTTAACACAAACTCCGGACAAAGGCAGTATACTGGATTATTCATTCTTGGAAATGCTTTCTATTTACATGCGATTTTGCGTGACTCTGCAACCAACGCGCCGGATCATTTGTACGACAGCGTTCTAGTCCCACGAAACGCGTACGTTCCACCTCTGTGAAAGCATGTACCCAGGAACGCTGTCGCTTCATTATTCAGACGCTCCAGTCGTTTAGTTACGCGATATTACTAGAATATATTAGTAGTGCCACCGCGCCAACATGTCTCCTTTTTTACGCGCAAGGCTACTGCTTCGAAACACAATGCCTACATAGTTGAGCTCAAGTACGCCGATTGATAAACGGGTCATGTCCCCTTCTTACCTATGAGCGTTGCAGACCATGCTGAGACCTAATCTTGCAGCACGTCTTCACAGAAAATACGAATCCGGCAATGAAAGCCGTCCATGTGACTCCAGTACTCCACCGAGTAACTGCCGATGAGGGAGCGACACGCTGGACAGGGCTAGGCTTGGCTGCGCGGCATATACAGATTACCCGAAAGCACTTGCGCACTCACGGGTGGCGGTGCGGTGCCCGAGGAAGGTCTATTGAGAAATTTCCAATTGGTACCAACTGGAAAATTCCAATCGTAAATAAGTACATAACTGGACCAACTGAACTAACTGGAACGTGACCAATTGGTTTTTGTTGGAGTGACCAATTGTACCGAATGGGTGCCACTTGATTTGAAACCAACTGTTTGGAATAACCAATGGGCCATACCAATACACATATATACCCCACAAAGCAAACCTAAATAGGATTCCAGCTGTCAGAAACAGGTTTGCTATAGCCTTAGCACTGCATGCATATACAGCAAGATCTCGGTGATACGAATCCCGTGGGGTCGCGTGAAATATTCGTATCACCCGAAATTCGTATCATCAAAACATACACAATATTAAGAAAAATGAATTTATTTTTACCAGAAAATATTTCTAATAGTGGAACCCCATTGATACCTTCCTCGCTGCTGCATTTTCCCGGCTGCTACGTCGCGTTTTCGCGGTCCCGACCTAAATCCCATTGACTTCCATGTATAGCCGAATCTCGATAATTCGAACTCGAAGGGGCCCAAAAATTTGTTCGAATTAAAAGGACTTATTTTTGAAATATTCGTGCACCATAGCACAACGTACAAACAGTGCGATTCGTTAAATATCGCGGCACGCAAGCACATATCGAGCGAGGGCCACGAAACTGCCCGTGTCAGCCAGAAACTGCCTGTGTCGGCCAACGTACGCTCGCTTCGCAATAACGGCAGAAAACAAAACTTCAGGGAGCAGGCGGCGCAGGCACGGCGAGACAGAGATTGTGGTTGTGAAGAGGAAGAGGCGACACGATGACGGGTGCGCGCGGGGACCATCGCAGGTGAGGGAAAGGGGCGGCAGTGAAGCGGATTTGGCCTCGGCAACTGTCGCTTCGGTGGCTCCCCTCGTCCTCTCTCTCAACACCCTCGTAACCTTCGACTGTCCCCATGCGCGCCCGCTGCTCCCGCCAGCCTGGCGCCAACTTAGCCTGCTCCCCGAAGTTTCGTTCTCTTCCGTGGAAGCGAGCGTTGGCCGGACTGGGCCTCCGCCGTTGCTTCCCTCTGCGCTGCAGCCGCAGCGTTGGCGGCACGTACACGCGTGTTCCGGCACCATGCAGAAACGGTGACCTTGCCGTGACGCCGCATTTTTTTTTCTCCGCTGCGGCGTTGAGGGGTCTCGCCTAAGCTTTTGCTCTATGGCGGTATCGGAGCAATGCCGGTCGGAGGCGCTGCCACATGATTTGGCACACTGCTGAGAGCATGTTGAGTTAATGAAAATTACGGTCACTGACCAAGTCAAAAAAGTGTTTTGACGTTTCGGAACCTGTACAGGTTCCTTGTTCACAATGCAGCGGACGTAGCATCGTTGTCCAGTTAAATACGCAGTATATGACGTAATGAACGGGCATAAACTTGAGGCATGTTTCCATCTGTCCTGTTAACGGTATCTGGCGTCGTCTGTATCAGCAGAGATTCTAGCAGCAGTCTCGTTGTCGGATTTTTCTCTTTAGCCATGATTGCAGCATCTTCCCAAGCGATAGAGTGCTGACTCTTGTGCACATGCTCCGCCAGTGCGTTGTACACGTGGCGGTGATTTTGAACATCGCGCTTGTGCTCTTTCAGTCGTCGAATGAAGTTTCCTGTTTCGCCAATATAACAAAAGTTGCAGTCTTGGCACGGGATCTTATAGATTACCCCCGGGAACTTTTCGTCTTGTAAGCGGTCCTTCACGTTGACAACTTTGCTGCGGAGCTTGTTAGATGGCACATGTGCAATGCGTAAGTCATATTTTGAAAATATCCTTGAAAGCGCTTCGCTGATACCCGGTATGTAGGGAATGCTGGCCCGTTTTTGATAAGCTCGTTTCTCGGATGGCTGAGGATTCAGCACCCGTTTTTCGATTCTGCGAACAAAAGCAGCCGAATAGCCGTTATTGGACAGTTCTTGGCGTACCGTGAGAAGTTCTCTTTGGAGTTCTTCTTCACTGGAGCATAAGTGGGTGGCCCGATGGATCAAAGATGACACGACAGAAGTCATGTCACCCAACTGGGCACAAGACTTCTGTCGTGTCATCTTTGATCCATCGGGCCACCCACTTATGCTCCAGTGAAGAAGAACTCCAAAGAGAACTTCTCACGGTACGCCAAGAACTGTCCAATAACGGCTATTCGGCTGCTTTTGTTCGCAGAATCGAAAAACGGGTGCTGAATCCTCAGCCATCCGAGAAACGAGCTTATCAAAAACGGGCCAGCATTCCCTACATACCGGGTATCAGCGAAGCGCTTTCAAGGATATTTTCAAAATATGACTTACGCATTGCACATGTGCCATCTAACAAGCTCCGCAGCAAAGTTGTCAACGTGAAGGACCGCTTACAAGACGAAAAGTTCCCGGGGGTAATCTATAAGATCCCGTGCCAAGACTGCAACTTTTGTTATATTGGCGAAACGGGAAACTTCATTCGACGACTGAAAGAGCACAAGCGCGATGTTCAAAATCACCGCCACGTGTACAACGCACTGGCGGAGCATGTGCACAAGAGTCAGCACTCTATCGCTTGGGAAGATGCTGCAATCATGGCTAAAGAGAAAAATCCGACAACGAGACTGCTGCTAGAATCTCTGCTGATACAGACGACGCCAGATAAACATGCCTCAAGTTTATGCCCGTTCATTACGTCATATACTGCGTATTTAACTGGACAACGATGCTACGTCCGCTGCATTGTGAACAAGGAACCTGTACAGGTTCCGAAACGTCAAAACACTTTTTTGACTTGGTCAGTGACCGTAATTTTCATTAACTCAACATGCTACCTGACCAGACGAGCTTTCGTCGAACTCTTGACTATGTGCTGAGAGCACTGTCGGAGCACGTTAAGTTAAAATTAACGATCGCAAATGCTTTCGCGTTCGAGTTACCGAGCGTTCCCCATGATACTTCGCCAATCTATAATGTTCCTCTATGTTACGTTGCGTTTGAATGTGGCAGTCACGTAAATTTAGCGGTGCAGCCAGCTTGTACATTGCAACACACCACCGATGCGTTGCAACAAGCCATGGGCACGTTGCAGATACGACGCACCTGCGCGGGTGCCGTATCCTGAAAGCGATCTGCGACGTGCACAAAGTGCGCGCCTGCGCAGACCTTATTGTCAAAATGATCTGCGATGTTGACAAAGTGTGCCTAGTGCCAGTAGCTTCGTATGCGCTGTGCCTTTCGACGTTTAGTTCGCGTCGAAGCGAGAGACTGCGCAAAGGTCAATTCGCTCGCTGCTGCTGATGCGCTTCCGTTGCTTCACCTTTCGGGCGAAACTGCGGCTTTTTTTCCTGTTTTTTTTTTTCGCGGTCCCTTGAAAAACGTATCAACGGGACGTTTTCTTGTCCAAATCGTCAACGATCGCCTTCTGAAAGGCATATAAGTGCGCACACGTGATCTTGGGAATGTTTTCGCACGCCACTGAATGCCTGAGCACGTCGAGTGCAGAGAGCGTTTTGACCGTCAGGGCTGTGCTTCGGTCGTCGTTGCAGCAGCGGTCCTCGTCTACTTTCTCGCTAAGCATAAGCTAGACTGTGATGTGGTCCGGTCCGCTCGACGTGGGGATCAATGAGAGATGACGCAGCCACGTGACGTAGTCGGTTGCTTGGCGACTATGGATCCCGCCCAGATCCCGCTGTGCCGGCTTGTTTGTGCCGGTCGCCCCGCTGGCTCGGCCGCCGCCGCTGTTGCTCACGCGTTCGTATGATCCGCAGCGGCACGGCAACCACGTTCGGAACAGCCGATTTTTTTCGTATTGTGAGCAATGTATTTCGGCCGGGGAATGTTACCAATTCGAATCACACCGAAATTCGTATCAGCCGGGTTCGTATCACCAGGGTTTTACTGTATAGCTATAATTCATTCCAGTGTCCTTCAATGGGTTCATAAAGTATGATTTCCCAGTTGGTTACATTCTAGCTAGTTTATTCCTATTGGTAGTCCAGTTGGGAATGTAAGGTGGGCCTAGCTGGTTCAAACTGGCAAGTCCAATTGTACTCAATTGGTTGCATCCCTGACTCGTAACCAAGTCGTAACTCGTAACCAAATGGAGGTAAGGATTTCCCAATGGGCCCAGTTGATTAGAAAAAACTTAAATTGGTTTCACTTTGACTCAATCGTAACCAGTTGGAACTAGGGATTTTCCAATCGGTTCCAAGTTGGTCCAGTTCATTTATATTGGCAACTCCAATTGGTTTCTCCTCTGACCCAATCATAACAGGTTGGAAGTAAGGATTTTCCAATTGGTTCCTATTGGTCCCAGTTGATTCCTATTGGGAAAGCCAATTAGAGTAAATTGTTTTGGAGTCCAATACCCACATTTTTATTGCCTAAATATCAACATCAGAATACCTTCATTATATCTGAACATTCGTTATATCCAATAATTAGTCTTATTTATGAATTCATATTTAAAAATTTTTGTATTAAAATTCGACGGATCCTCCACACTTAGAAAAAGCATTTATACAGAAAAAAGAATTTGTTATAATATCCAAACATCGCTATATTATATACGCATTCATTATATTGAGTTCTTGCACTACTAACAAGCACAAACTGCTCTTCTTCCTCTGTACCCATGGTCACGAAGCTGACTCAAGGAAGGTGCCAGGAATTTGAATTTCCTGGTGCCAACGTGTACTCCCTGACGCAGGAAGCTTCCAACAACAGCGTCCACCAGAGCATCCAGAGACGAGTGCACATTCAGTGTGAAGGACAGCTTGTCCAGGTTGTCGTCCCTGAATGACACACGGATGGCGAACTCGCTGTTGAACTTTCGCAGAATCCTGTTCTCGAAGTGGACCTGTGGCGTGGCAGAATGAAATTCAGTTATCATTAGAGTTTTAGTGCATCATAAAGCACATGGTGGTGGCGTGGAGCAGAGGTAGAACATCCGACTTCAAATCACCTGACTAAGGCGGCAGTCAGATCTGCGATGTCTGGGTCCGGACAGGCCGCCAATGGAAACTGAACCTGGCAATGTTGAACATGCGCACCCTCTCGAGTGAGGCTAGCTTAGCAGGACTATTTCAGGAATTATCAGGTCGTAAGTTCGAATCCTACTCCAGTCCACTACATTTTCAGGCATGGAGTGGTGCCTGACACCAGCAAAAAAAAGACATTGCCGAGAGCTAGTGGGGCTATACTAGTTCAGGTGCAACCAAACTAGGCAGGCCCACTAAGCTTCATCAAAGTCACTCCCTCACCAGAACAGGAATTGGCCTCCCTGGTGCAGTATTCGGCCACAACCTCCCTCATGACTCCGACAATTAACCCATAGCCCTCAGTCCCCAGTGGCTGCGGAGCACCTGACTAAGGCGGCGGTCAGATCTGCGACGTCTGGGTCTGGACAGGCCGCCAATGGAAACTGAACCTGGCAACGTTGAACACGTGCACCCTCTCGAGTGAGGCTAGCTTAGCAGGACTATTTCAGGAATTATCAGGCATTGCCTGGGATATTATTGGCCTTAGTGAGGTTAGGTTTACACAGTGCTGACTAACGGCCACGTCCTCTGCTACAAAGGTCTTCCAGATAAGAGAGTATCTGGGGTAGGATTTCTAGTCCATAACAACATAGTGGGCAACATTGATGAATTCTACAGCATTAATGAGAGGGTAGCAGTCGTCGTAATAAAGCTGAATAAGAGGTACAAAATGAAGGTAGTACAAGCATACACCCCAACCTCCAGTCACGATGATGAAGAAATAGAACAGTTTTATGAAGATGTTGAATTATTTTTTATTTTCATTTTTTTCATTTATTTATTTTCACTTCACTTCAGGAAGTAGAGGGCATGGGAAGAAAAAGCTCTTGTGAGCTTGACTAGGCTTCCCAGCCGATTACAGTTCAGCATGCAGTGACGGTATACAAAAAAAAAAACTGGCGTACATAAGTATAAACACACAAAAAGCGTACATTATTCTCGCACGTAGTTGCAAAAAAAAAAGAACACAACAGCTACACGCAATAAAAAACAAAGATAAGTTCAAAGCTGACATTTTAGACATCACCTCACCAAAAAAGCATGAAGTGCAGACTTGCAACAATAAATATCAAAATCATTTTGCGATAACAGATTTAACACAGAGGGCAAAGTTGTTCTCAGCATCTGGGCCCCGTAATTTGTGCGCGGTGTTCTTGTTTCGTACTTTCTCATGAGCCGTAAGGGATACGAAGAAGAATATTCAGCTAATTCTGCCAAATCTGCAAGCATTGGAATATTGTTCTTTATTTCATAATTATATCTAAGAACAAGGCGTAAGTTATACGTGAATTAGCAATGATAAAGGTGCAAACTCAGTATACTATAGTCATGGGCGACTTCAATGCAAAAGTGGGGAAAAAGCAGGTTGGTGAGCAAGCAATTGGCAACTACGGCATCAATTCTAGGAATGCAAGAGGAGAGATGTTAGTAGAATTTGCGGAAAGGAATAGGCTCCGAATAATGAATACATTCTTCAGGAAGCGTAGCAACAGGAAGTGGACCTGGAAAAGCCCTAATGGAGAAACAAGGAATGAAATCGATTTCATACTCTCTGCCGTTCCAAGCATAGTGCAGAATGTAGAAGTGTTAGGTAAGGTAAAGTGCAGTGACCATAGGTTAGTGAGGCCTAGCATTTCTCTCAATTTGAAGAGAGAAAGAGTGAAATTAGTGAAGGAGGAAACAGGCCAACAAAGATGCAGTAAGGGTAAAAGCAGACCAATTCAGGATGGCGCTCGCAAACAAATATGCAGCTTTAGAACACGAAGAAGATAACATAGAGGTAATGAATGAAACAGTAACTAGGTTGGCCTCAGAAGCAGCAACTGAGGTGGGAGGTAAGGCACCAAGGCAACCAGTAGGTAAGCTCACCCAAGAAACAACGGACCTACTAAAGAAACGACAAAACATGAAAGTGTCCAACTCAAGAGATCAGATAGAATTCGCTGAACTGTCAAAACATATTAACAAGAAGAAAGTAAGGGATATTCAAAATTATACCGTGGGAAAGATTGAGGAAGACGTAAAATATGGAAGCATCATTAAATCAGTAAGAAGAAAGCTTAGCATAGGACAAGGCAAGATGTTTGCACTGAAAGATAAGCATGGTAATATCATTAGCAATTTCGATGACATAGTAAAAGCAGCGGAAGCATTCTATACTGACCTGTACAGTGCCCAAAACAGCCAAGCTACTTTCATTCGAAATAGTGATGAACTGAATACAGAGGCTCCTTCTATAACTAGCGATGAAGTTAGAAGGGCCTTGAAAGACATGAACAGGGCAAAAGCTGCTGGAGAAGATGGAATAACAGTAGATTTAATCAAAGATGGAGGAGATATGCTTGAAAAGCTTGCGGCCCTTTATACGCAATGCCTCACAACTTCAAGTGTACCAGAGAGCTGGAAAAACGCCAACATTATACTTATCCATAAGAAGGGAGACGTTAAAGAATTGAAGAATTACAGACCCATTAGCTTGCTTTCAGTATTGTATAAAATATTCACCAAGATAATTTCCAATAGAATCAGGGCAACACGACTTCAGCCAACCAAGAGAACAGGCTGGCTTCAGGAAGGGATATTCTACAATGGATCATAACCATGTCATCAATCAAGTAATCGAGAAATCTGCAGAGTACAATCAACCTCTCTATATGGTTTTCATAGATTATGAAAAGGCATTTGATTCAGTAGAGATACCAGCAGTCATAGAGGCATTGTGTAATCAAGGGGTACAGATGGCATACGTGAATATCTTAGCAAACATCTACAAGGATTCCACAGCTACCTTGGTTCTCCCCAAGAAAAGTAGAAAGATACCTATCAAGAAAGGGGTGAGGCAAGGAGACACAATCTCTCCAATGCTATTCACTGCGTGCTTAGAAGTATTCAAGCTCTTAGACTGGGAAGGCTTAAGAGTGAGGATCAACGGCAAATATCTAAGCAACCTTCGGTTTGCAGATGACATTGTCCTATTCACCAACAATGGAGACGAATTACAACAAATGATTGAGGACCTTAATCGAGAAAGTGTAAGAATTGGGTTGAAGATGAATATGCAGAAGACAAAGATAATGTTCAATAGCTGGCAAGGGAACAAGAATTCAGGATCGCCAGTCAGCCTCTAGAGTCTGTAAAGGAGTACGTTTATCTAGGTCAATTACTCACAGGGGACCCTGATCACGAGAAAGAAATTTGCAGAAGAATAAAATTGGGATGGAGTGCATACGGCAGGCATTGCCAAATCCTGACTGGGAGCTTACCAATGTCGTTGAAAAGAAAAGTGTACAATCATTGTATTCTACCGGTGCTAACATATGGGGCAGAAACTTGGAGGTTAACAAAGAAGCTCGAGAACAAGTTAAGGACCGCACAAAGAGCGATGGAACGAAAAATCTTAGGAATAACGTTAAGAGACAAGAAGAGAGCAGTGTGGATCAGAGAACAAACGGGGATAGCCGATATTCTAGTTGACATTGAGCGGAAGAAATGGAGCTGGGCAGGCCATGTAATGCGTAGGATGGATAACCGGTGAACCATTAGGGTTACAGAATGGATACCAAGAGAAGGGAAGCGCAGTCGAGGACGGGAGAAAACCAGGTGGGATGCTGAAGTTAGGAAATTTGCAGGCGCAAGTTGGAATACGCTAGCGCAAGACAGGGGTAATTGACTTAAATATAGGCTGCTGATGAAAGCACAAGTGCCCGTTGTAATATGGAAGGCCCAAAATAGGCACGCAAAAAATGCAGAGAAGAGCCTTGCGCAGCATTACATACACAAGCAAACTACTTTGGGTCTCTTGCATAGCTAGTGTTACAACTAACTGCATCCAGGCCATCCACTGCAACCAAAACTTGTCCTTGCTACTTGTGCTTCGTCACGACAGTGAGAAACAAATGACAAATTCAGCTTCTGCCTTTACGCTCACTCAGAGGACAGAGTATTAGCAATCTTGTATTGTTTTTGAGATCAGCTGTTCGTTGCGACACTGTTGGCATGCCTGCCAAACTAGGGACCTCAAAATTTGGGAACATTGTCAGGGAGGAGGGGGGGGGGGGAGGAGAGACAACAACAAAATATACAAAGCTAACACACTGCATCAAGCACAAGGTTGCAAATTCATCCGCCGGCGGTTCCCACTCCTTGAATGCACAACAGTTTGCGGCATAATGAAGGTATGCATGTTTCCAGCTATGTTTATTAAGTTTGCAGGTATGGTTTAGGCATAATGAAAGAAAGGTGCCCCCATTCCTGCGAAAAGTGCTTTGATTTCCATCCATCAGATAGCATGACAGCTTGATGCCAAAAGTACTCTTGTGTGCCATTTCCGCCTCCACGACCTTGAGATGCAACTGCAACACACGTGTCTCGTGCTCAAACTGATCTCTTTTCGCTTCTCGTTCAGCAACCCTTTCCTCTCGAGCTTGCTACCTTCTGCTCATCGAACCTCGCCTTTAAATCCGCTCCCTCAAGCACCATTTAAAACTCAACAACATGCATGCAGCTAAGTGTGAATCTATGTAAACCGTAAAAGTTAGGTCAGTCAACAATCAAGTCAATAAGCAATAATTTTTAGACATTATGTTTATGAACTATATTTGACCTGTTTTTAGCTATATACTTTTGGACATGTTTGATAGGGCTGTCCTCTCCATAACCATTATTTTTTGGTCTATGCTAGCGCACTGGAAGCTACACAAGGGAGAAGCCAAGGGGACAAAGTCCAGTGCAAAAATTGTCTCGGCGGCGCAAGGGCTCCTTGCAGCGTTCCGTGGTGGCCGCAATAGGTGAGTCGTAAAACGAGCAATTGCAGTGAATTGTGGGGCGCACCGTCTGCTAGCAGCTTCCAGTTCGACAGACGCGGCAGCATGCCCAGCGCACATGTTTTTCTACGCGGTTTCAACTGTCAGTTGTGCAAAGCTTTCCCTCCGCTTTGTCGACCAGCAATGTCGTACCATTCATGCAGCTGATATCTAGGTTTCAGCTCACTCTGGGCGCGACGATGACGAGCCAAGAAAGGCAAGGATACGCTTTTATTCATAAAGGAACTCTGGTTTTCGTTTTGGCAGCCTTTTTGTTTCTCCCAGGTTTAGCTCTACGACATTTGCCACTGCTTGGACACAGTGTCACTGACTTCTCTGCCTGCTTGTCAGTCAGACAGATGAAAAAGCTATTTTTATCCGATAATTTATCAAGCGTACAGAAGCATTACTTATAAAATCCGGTGCTGAGGCGATGGCTATAGCAGCCTGGTAAACACTGCATTGTGATCGTCGCTGCAATCGATATCGTCAGTAATGGTGCAACTAGCGTAATTAGAAGATAAGTGCTGAAAATGTTCAAAAATTGCACGCTGTCAACGGCATTTCTTGGTCGAAACTCGTGGTTCACTTGAAGTGCGAAATAGAAGTTTTCGCTTTTTTGTCAACAAGATGAGGAAATGGCCGTATCGCCGACACATTACGGCTGCGCATTACGTCTCTGTGTTCAAGGAACTAAAGTGGGCTAGTTGGTTAGGAGTATTATATATGTATCTCGCTGTGTCCCATTTAAATTTGCAACGTAAAACCATGTTTCATAATACATCTATATGTGCATGCGAGTACTGAAATAGTTACTGTTTCTTGAGTCAATGTTAGAGAAAGAAATATCCGTGTTGGCCCTTACACAGCTCATCGCCACCTGATTAAATAGGTACGTTCATTTTCTATTTTGTTCACTTATGGTTCAGTTTTGGAAGTGGCAGCCATGCCTCAAATGCTTGTGCACCGCTGACTCAGCAAAGGATGCTCCAAGGCAGTAGTTACACGAGTTTACCATTAATGCTTGAATTTGAGCAGCCAACGGCTGAATCATGGTTTTGCTAGGCGCCTGCAACCGGGTAATCTTCAAGTATGACAAAGCCGGACTGCAAGCGCATCAATAGGCTTCAAGGGCAAAGCGGTGGCTGCGGCTGTGCTTCCTCGAACTGGAAACAGCGAGCAGGCGGCGCATCCCAGAATCTCCATCTTTTACGGGTCGGCTCACCTATAGTCTGTGCTACACAGCATGCCACAGCTACCTTGGAGGTCACGCGCAGCAGACTAAGCTGTGCACAACTTTGTCCGTAGACTGGCACTACAAAGACGAAATGGTTTTTCCCTCTTTGTGATTACAGACATATTTGTTTCATGTATTAAGCCCCAAGTTAGCAGTTATGTATTACTGAGAATGTTCTTGCAATCGTAAAATAATTTGTTAGTGTGAAGCTATTCTAATGTGCTACCTTTTGTTTGCCAATGTGGCAGTGCACAAGGTAGCTCTACATTTCGCACCCTTGCACCATAACTATGCAACAGAGTACAGGCACTGACACCCCGACAGTACAGAAATAAAAATCAATTATGAGGTTTACTGTCCAAAGGTAACACATAAGCTATTAGGGACACTGTTGTGGGGAGCTCCGGATTAAATTTCAGCTCCATGGGGATGGTTCTTTAAGGGGCATTTAATTATAAGTACAGCCACATTTTGTTATAAAGAAGTTGCATCGAACACGAAAATACCGGTTATATCTTGGTTATAAAGTTACAACCCCCTCAAGTGCTTGTGCACCGCTGACTCAGCAAAGGATGCTGCAAGGCAGTAGTTACACGAGTTTACCATTAATGCTTGAATTTGAGCAGCCAACGGCTGAATCATGGTTTTGCTAGGCGCCTGCAACCGGGCTTTCTTCACAAAAAAAGTGGTTCGAAAGTAAAAGCACTGATGACAAATATATTTAAATTGCGACGCAAACGCTTATGATCGTGCCTGTGCTGCAAGTTTGAATAATATGTGTAACACACTTTAGTGAAACGAATTGGAAGGCGAGATGGATGGCTGTTTGATCTCAGTGTCAGTACGCCGCCGTGCATTGGTTTCACTATTTGTTTTTCGAAATGTTTTACACCCAGCACATATTTAATGTGGCTGAAAGGATGGACGCTTTCCAAGTATGCTAGACATGAAACAGTCGTTCTCATATTAGACATTATTGTAGCGAGTTCTCGCATGAAGTCCACATTCTGTAATCCCGAAAAACACACTTTAGAATTGCCAATTTCTTACTCCCTTCCGCAGCAGTATATCTTTAACGAGTATGAAGATGCCAGAAATATGTTCAAACTGATGTTTCAATGAACAGAATTATTTGGCATCTAAAGGGGAAACCCTGTGGTGGGTATCGAGTGCTTTCGAAGCACTCTTTTTGTGAATAATTGTATCACTTGAAAGGGTTGTAACATAACGGACGACAAACAGTCGTCCGTTATGTCCGCTTGATATAACGAAGTTGTACTTCGTTAACGAAGACGTCGCCTCGGCCTTCTTCACCGGCTCGATTGCTCGTTTCAGCACCCCCCGCCCCGTAACCACCGACCAAGGACGACAGTTCGAGTCGCACCTTTTCAAACTCCTCGGGCTGACCATCAGTTTTGAACGCTTGAGGACCACTAGTTACCACCACTGCGCCAGCGAAATGATCGAGCGCTTCCACCAACAGTTCAAAGCAGCCATTATGTGCCACCCGGACTCAACCTGGCTCGAGGCCATCCCCGCCAACATCCTCGGTCTTCGCGCCACCTTCAAGCCGGACATCCACGCTACACAAGCAGAGCTCGTCCACGGGGAACCACTCCGTTTCCCCGGTGAATTTCTCGCTGCACTGCCTTCCAGCACTACGACGTCAGATCCCACCGATTTTGTCGCCCGGCTCCGACGCACCATTGCCGCCTTACGCCCGTCACCTGCAGCCCACCACTGCAAGCCTACACCTTTCGTGTTCAAGGAGCTAGCATCGTGCACGCACGCTTTCCTCCGCGACGACACCGTCCGCAGGCCTTTCCAGCCACCCTACAGCGGACCCTACCTGGTCGTCCATCGCAACGACAAAAACTTCACTCTGCGCCTGAACGGGAACGACTTCCGCGTCTCGATTGACCGGCTCAAGCCCACATACATCGCTGTGAACGAACTGGGCAGCGCCACTCCATCCACAGGCATCTATCCGCAGCCGCCAACGTCGCAGCCCGCTCCGGTCACGACACGCTCTGGACGTCGGGTACGCCTCTCAGATTTCTAGACCCTGAGGGCTCTATACTCCTCGGGAGGGTGATGTGGTGACACACTGTGCACAAACCGGCGCAGCCTCCGCCTCGCCACTTGCTAGCCCGGCGTGACACGGCTGCATGCTGCACCACGTCTCCGATAAGAGACAGCGCCACCGCAGCGTCACCGGAGGCTTACGTCACCGAAGGGGGATATAAACCCAAGCTTCAGAGCTCGAAATATCCTTCCTTCGCTAACCGTTCGAGCACAGCGGCGGTATGCTCGCCCCGTCGCTGCTACTGTGAACAGTCGTTATGTTTCATGTTGGGATGCGTCCTTCCATCGACACGGCATCCCACACATCTATATGTGCATGCGAGTACTGAAATAGTTACTGTTTTTATTGCGATAGCAATTATATGGACACTTGAACCGGATTTCTGCCGTCGGCGTCGCCGTCGCCGTCGCCGTCGCCGTGAGGTTCCCTATAGATAAAATCTTCGCCGCGCGCCGTATGCCCGAGAGGAAGCGTGCGGAGACGCGCGCTATCACGGAGAGCGAACGCACTCAATCTCCCACGCGCAAGCAAGGAAGCAGGAAGCCAGCGCCGGAGGGAGCAAGGGGGGGGGGGGGGCGCACTTCTCTGCCAACAACCGCGCTCGTCGCTCGCTCGCACCGTCTCTTATCTCCACACGGCTCTGACCTTTAAGTGCATTCGCCGCTCAGTTTCCGTTGAAGCGATAGACCGCACGTACCTTCGCCCGCTGCGGCGTATGCTTGCTGCCAGCGTTTTGACAGTCGTTGTCTACTGTCATTCACTGTGATCTCTTCGTGTTTGTGCGCGCTCACACCACGCTTGTTCATTCAGTTCGTAATAGTCGGGCCACATTTTCCAACGCACGCTACACACGCAATGCTGCCCGGATCGGCAGTGCAGCGCTACAGGTGTGTCCCTTCGCACGCGCTGCCCACGGGAAGCGCTTCTCATGAACACCATCGTTTCACACGCGCCTTCTCGTGGTCATCGAGTCTCTCTTCATGTCGGTCTACTTACGCCGCAGCACACCTGCTTACTTAATCAGTTCATGTTTACTACAATTCATATTGCTACCAAAGCCGCTCACCTTACTTCGTATGACATTGCTGTGTTGCTATCGCATTCATTGCTTCGCCCTTAGGGCGAAACTGTGACATTTTTTTGAGTCAATGTTAGAGAAACAAATATCTTGGGGAATCATTCCGTGTTGGCCCTTAAACAGCTCATCACCGCCTGATTAAGTGCATACATTTGCTTTTTTGTTCACTGATGGTTCAGTTTTGGAAGTGGCAGCCATGCCTCTGATGCTTGTGCAGAGCTGACATAGCAAGGGATGCTGCAAGGCCGCAGTTACACGAGTTTACCATTAATGCTTGAATTTGAGCAGCCAACGGCTCAACAGCCGACCATGGTTTTGCTAGGCGCCTGCAACCGGGTGATATTTGAGTGTGATGAAGCCGGACTGCAAGCACATCAATAGGCTTCAATGGCGAAGCAGTGGCGGAGGCTGTGCTTCCTCGAACCGGAAACAGCGAGCAGACGGCGCATCCCAGAATCTCGATCTTTTACGGGTCGGCTCACCTATAGTCTGTGCTACACAGCATGCCACAGCTACCTTGGAGGTCACGCGCAGCAGACTAAGCTGTGCACAACTTTGTCCGTAGACTGGCACTACAAAGACGAAATGGTTTTTCCGTCTTTGTGATTACAGACATATTTGTTTCATGTATTAAGCTACAAGTTAGCAGTTATGTATTACTGAGAATGTTCTTGCAATCGCAAAATAATTTGTTAGTGTGAAGCTGTTCTAACGTGCTACTTTTTGTTTGCCAATGTGGCAGTACACAAGGTAGCTCTACATTTCGCACCCTTGCAACATAACTATGCAACAGAGTACAGGCATTGACACCCCGACAGTACAGAAATAAAAATCAATTATGAGGTTTACTGTCCAAAGGTAACACATAAGCTATTAGGGACACTGTTGTGGGGAGCTCCGGATTAAATTTCAGCTCCCTGGGGATGGTTCTTTAAGGAGCATTTTATTATAAGTACAGCCACATTTTGTTATAAAGAAGTTGCATCCAACATGAAAATACCGGTTATATTTTGGTTATAAAGTTACAACCCCCTCAAGTGCTACAATTGTATGCTAGACATGAAACAGTCGTTCTCATATTAGGCATTATTGTAGCGAGTTCTCGCATAAAGTCCACATTCTGTAATCCTGACAAAACACACTTTAGAATTGCCAATTTCTTACACCCTTCCGCAGCAGTACGTCTTTAACGAGTATGAAGATGCAAGAAATATGTTCAAACTTATGTTTCAATGAAGAGAATTATTTGGCATCTAAAGGGGAAACCCTGTGCTGGGTATCGAGTGCTTTCGAAGCACTCTTTTTGTGAACAATTGTATCACTTGAAGGAGTTGCAACATAACGGACGACAAACAGTCAAACCTTGATATAACGAAGTTGTACTTGCAGCGAAAAACTTCGTTATATCGAGGTTTCGTTAATTCAATAGTAATAAGATGGGGGGAAAATAAAATTATGGGGTTTTACGTGCCAAAAGCACGATCTGATTATGAGGCACGCCATAGCGGGGGACTCCGGAAATTTGGACCACCTGGGGTTCTTTAACGTGCACTTAAATGTAAGCACACGGGTGTTTTCGCATTCCGCCCCCATCGAAATGCGGCCACGTGGCCGGGATTCGATCCTGCGACCTTGTGCTCAGCAGCCCAACACCATACATAGCCAGTTAAGATGGGGAAATAAAAATTGTTCGTTACATCGTGAATTTTGTTAAATCGAGGTTCGTTATATTGAGGTTACACTGTATAACAATGGTAATGCTATAGACACCATGAAAAATTTCGCATTTGCTTCGCTATTTCACATTTACTATTGCGCTATATGTGATAATTTGTTACATCCATCCTTGTTAAATTGAAGTTCGACTGTACCCAAGTTGTTCTGTATTCTGCCGCCATCAGAATATGCTGCTTCTGTGGTCACCAAACTAGGTGGAAAGTACGCACCTTCAAGACGTTGAGACAGGGCACGACAAATCGGTGTTCTGCGACATGATCTTCGCACCAGCTACGGTGGTTGAGGTGTAGGTCGATGTGGAGGCTGCACTGGTCATGCTGGAATGTTGAGTCCACCCAATAGTCACGATGGCCGCGATAAAGATACGCGGAGAACTGATGGTGCTGCACGTATGTTCCGAGCTCCGCCAGCGTGCCAGAGGAGAACGACGAAAAGCTCACATTCCGGTCCACGGGGTGAGTGGCCAACTGAAAGGCCTCGAGGAGGCTTGGCGCCAGCCACTGGAACAGTGCTTTGTTGGACCCCTGGTCACGCCCGGCATTGCACCATGCGCGACCCACCTTGAATAAATAAATTACATATTGAAAATTAATTATAATTCTGGGATTCTATGTGCCACAATCTGAAATAATATTTAACAACTGGAGCTCTTTAACGTGCATCTAAATCTAAGTACTTCAGCATTTTTGCATTTTGCCCCCATTGAATGTGGCTGCTGCGACTTGGAATCAAACCACCGGTGACCTTGTTGCTTAGGAATGCAATGTTTAGCCACTAAGCCACCATGGCAGATGAATGAATGAATTAGTTCTTTTTATTTGTCATACTTGGGGTATGAACTCCAGACAAAGATAAAGAAACTGGCGTGAGGACATGTAGGGCGCAGAAAACGAGTACTAACACACATTATGCAGGGGCAGGCCACACACACTGTATGTCGGCATCTAAACAAAATAACATTTCAACCATAAGGGCACAAGAAGCCGTATGAAACATTTGGGGATGAAAGATGTACAACAAGATTGCATAAGCTGAACCTTAGAAAACAGCACTATTGGATACTTTGAGTAATGTATAGCTTAACAGAAGTCGGAGGCAAAGTATAAACATCATAGGCACCACCATACAGAGGCGTTTTAGTAGTCATTTTTATTTTGATAGGAATGCTGTGCTTGTGAATGGTACCAGCATTTCAGAAAACAAAATTTTTTGTGGGGATGGTTGACTGAAATGTAGCGTATGTTTGCCTTCTAAATTCTAATATTCTACAGCTGTTTTAATAATGTGATACCGGTTCGTAATAGGAACCGACTAGAGAAGCAATTACATCTAAGCTGGCTTAGCCTGACGAGGCTGCAACCATGTTTGATTGTATTTGCCTACAACAGAAGGAATGCCACAGCACCCATACCTGAACCTCGTGACTCCACTTGAACGCCGCATCTTTGGACGAGTACGTCCGAATGGGTGCGTAGCAGATCAGTGTCCCAAGGGCACAACGATGAGAGAGCCGCCCAACCACGCGCCTTGCCAGGGAGTGGTCCCGTACAACCAGCTTTAGGAAGAGGCCTCCGCAGAGGGAGGCCGTGCGCACAGCACCGCTGATGCAGTTGCATCCGATGGCAAGGTAGCGCTCCCAGCAGAGCAGAGCTGCCGCTGCTGAGATGCCGGGCCTTGCTGGAATGTCGCTCACCACTTCGCCCATCAGCATCGGCGGTATCTTGAGGTGAAGGTAGAGCTCGACGAAGTGGTTCTTTTCATTTATTAGCACCTGAGGTGTCAAGCACAGGGAAATGCCGTTTTCTCGAGACATGCCAGTAAGTTACTTTTGATAACAACAATTGTTACTGAATTGTTACTCTTGCCAACCATTTCTGCTCAAATAATTCCTGCAGAAATTGTTGTTTTGCAGGAAATATCCAACATTGAGAAAAACAAACAAAACCAATTTCAGAAATGTGTCAGCATGGCTAATTAAATATTTGGGCCAGTATTTATACAACTTCAGGCATATACCTCATTCCTCCTTGGGGAGAGGTGATTCTTTATGCAACATTTTTTTTTATATCTTAATTTTACGAGGTGTAGCGCTGAAAACTTATACATATATATAATGTGATATGCTTATTTTGAATATAAGGTCTATTGTTTATCTCCTTCCGTCCAAATTTTCATTTAATTATCTTCTGCAAAGATTTGCAAAATATGTGCACCTTAGATATCGCTAAATAGGGTATGAATGGCTTCTGTACGATTCAAGGAATGCAATAAGACCAACCTTATTGGTCTGCCTTACCAAAAAATTAGCGAGACTTCAAAGTTAGACACCAGAGAAACACTTTTTCGAGTTTCAAATTCAATACCTGGTAATTCGAGTTCTAGCTAAGGCAGAGCACCTAGGTTGGTCTTATTCAATTCCTTGATTCATACAGAAGCCATTGATACCATATTTAACAATAATTAAGGTGCACATATCTTGCAAATCTTTGCAAGAGATAATTAAAGGAAGCTTGCATAAAATCTGCAAGGAAGGAGAAAAACGAAAATGGACCTTATGTTCAAAATAAGCACATCAAGTTTTCAGCGCTACACCTGGTAGAATAAAAATATAAAAATTTTTGCTTTAAGACCCACCTCCCCCCATAAAGACGACCTGAAACACGTTTCGAAATAATCATATAATGGCCTCAGAATTAAAGGATGTCGTTCGCGAATCGCCAGCTGCGTTATTGCAACAATACATGGCTTTATTTTTTAGTCTCTGCCAGCACACTAAGCTACACAAGGGAGAAGCCAAGGGGACAAAGTCCAGTGCAAAAGTTGTCTCGGCGGCGCAAGGGCTCCTTGCAGCGTTCCGTGGTGGACGCAATAGGTGACCTGTAAAACGAGCAATCGCAGGAACTTTTGGGGCACACCGTCTGCTAGCAGCTTCCGGTTCGACAGACGACGCGGCGGCATTGGCGGCACGCCCAGCGCACGCGTTTTTCTACGCGGTTTCAACTGTCAGTCGTGCGAAGCTTTCCGTCCGCTTCGTCGACCAGCAATGTCGTACCATTCATGCAGCTGACTTCTAGGTTTCCGTTCACTCTGGGCGTGACGATGACGAGCCAAGAAAGGCATGAATATGCTTTTATTCGTAAAGGAACTCTGGGTTTCGGTTCCGCGGCCTTTTTGTTTCTGCCAGGTTTAGCTCTACGACATTTGCCACTGCTTGGACACACCGTCACTGCCTTTTCTGCCTGCGGGTCAGTCAGACAGATGAAAAAGCCATTTTTATCCGATAATTTATCAAGCGTACAGAAGCATTATTTATAAAATCGGGTGCTGAGGCGATGGCTATAACAGCCTGGTAAATACTGCCCTGTGATCGTCGCTGCAACCGATATCGTCAGTACCGGCGCAGCTAGCATAATTAGAAGATGACGGGCTGAAAATGTTCGAAAATTGCACGCTGTCAACGGCATTTCTTGGACGAAACTCGAGGTTCATTTGAAGTGGTAAATAGTCAGAAGTTTTCGCTTTTTTGTCAAGAAGATGGGGAAATCGCCAACACATTACGGCTGCGCATTAAGTCTCTGTGTTCAAGGAACAAAAGTGGGCTACTTGGTTACGAGTATTATATATGTACCTTGCTGTGTCCCATTTAAATTTGCACCGTAAAACCATGTTTCATAATACACCTGTGGCGACACACTGCGCACAAACCGGCGCAGCCTCCGCCTCGCCACTTGCTAGCCTGGCGTGACACGGCTGCATGCTGCACCACGCCTCCGATAAGGGACAGCGCCACCGCAGCGTCACCGGAGGCTTACGTCACCGAAGGGGGATATAAACCCAAGCTGCTAAGCTCGAAAGATCCTTCCTTCGCTAGCCGTTCGAGCGCAGCGGGGGTAAGCTCGCCCCGTCGCTGCTACTACGCTAATAAACAGTCATTATGTTTCACGTTGGGATGCGTCCTTCCATCGACACGGCATCCCACATCTGGTGACCCGGAAACTGAACAAACCGCACTGCCATGGCCGAACCAGAAGTCCTCACCGCTCTTCGCCAGCAACAGCAGCATTCTCACAACGCCTCCACAACCGAGGCCGTGCCTACCGGCTCCGCTGAGGACACCATAGCTCCTACAGAAGGCATTCCGCACGCTGCCTCATACGACACCTGGCGTGTCGCCATCAAGCTTCCACCGTTTTGGGTGGACCCGCCTGAGGTCTCGTTTGCCCAGGTCGAGGCCCAGTTCTCCCTGGCACGCCTCACGCAAAGACTGGACCCGCTACGATTATGTTGTCGCCCACCTGGACGCACGTTATGCCAACGAGGTCCGGGATATCCTTGCTAACCCAGCAACCACCAACCTCCATGAACAACTGAAGATTGCACTTATCCGCCGCCTCTCGCTCTCGGAAGAACAGAAGATACGACAACTTCAGTCTGTAGAGCTTGCCGAGCGCAAACCTTCGCAGCTGCTGCACCGCATGCGTGCGCTCGCGGGCAACATGCAAGTCCAGGATTCTTTCCTGCGAACGCTTTGGCTCCAATGACTCCCGCCGCACGTCCAGGTGGCGGGAGTCATTGGAGCCAACCTGCCTAATCTGCAAGCTCAGGTTAGGCTACCTCTCAACGAACTTGCGGAGATTGCTGATCTCGTCGAGGCCTCCTTGCCGCATTTGTCGCCCACCATCCAGGCTGTCGCCGCACCACTGAACACCACAGAGCTTGTGCGCCGTATCCACGACTTCGATCGACAGCTCACCTCCATACAACAACGTCTGGGTGAACGTCTTCCGATGCAGCAGCGCCGCCACTTGCAAAGCCGCGACCTTAACACCACTTCGTCGCGGCAACCTGATAACAACGGCCCGTGTTACTACCACCGACGCTGCGGGGACGGAGCCCGGAAATGTCGACCACCCTGTTCCGTGGGACATGCGGAAAATGCCAACGGCAGCTCGTAGAGACAGCCGCAAGCTGCCAAGCCGGAGGCCGTCGCATCTTCGTCACCGACCAAATCACGAAGCAGCGGTTCCTTGTCGACAGCGGTTCCGAAATTTGCTGCTACCCGCGATCCCATCTTCAAGGTCCTCGTCCGCCTACGTCTTTCGAGCTCAGTGCGGCAAACTGCTCCACAATCAAGACATATGGCTCGCTCCACCTGCACATCCATCTCAGAAACTTACGCCATGACCTTCACTCGAACTTTGTCATCGCCGACGTCGCCGAGCCAATCATCGGCTCAGACTTTCTGGCCCACTACAACCTCCTTCCGGACTGCTACAACGACCTCATCGACACGACAATGGGACACTCCGCACCAGGCCAGCGAACGACCGCCCAACAGCCAAGCATCAAGGTACTGAGTGTTGACAATCATTCGCCGTACCACGCCATCCTCGCCGAATTTCCCGGATTGGCGCACCCCAGCGGACTGCCACGCAAAGTGCAGCACACCACCGTGCACTACATCCGGACCACTTCAGGCCCCCAGGTTTCCTGCCGCGCCCGTCACCTTGCCCTGGACCGCATGCAAATAGCCAAAGCAGAGTTCGAGGCCATGCTCCGCAAAGGAATCGCCCGCCGCTCTGACAGCCCATGGGCCTCGCCACTCCACCTTGTGCCGAAGAAGACCGAAGGCTGGCGGCCCTGTGGGGACTACTGTGCCCTCAACGCTCGCACCATCCTGGACAGGCACCCCGTCCACCAAATACAGGACTTCGCCCATCGCATTCATGGCTGCCACGTGTTCTCCGTGCTAGACTTGGTGAAGTACTATACACAGATACCCGTCAATCCAGACGACGTCCCGAAAACGGCAATCATCACTCCCTCTGGCTTGTTCGAATTTCCCTTCATGAGCTTCGGCCTGAGGAACGCTGGACAAACCTTTCAGCGCTTCATCGCTGAAGTCGTCCGAGGCCTCGACTTCTGCTTCGTTTACCTGGACGACATACTGGTATTTTCCCGCGACGCCGAAGAGCACCACAGGCACCTTCGTCTGCTGTTCCAACGCCTCGATGACCACGTTCTACTCGTCAATATCCAAAAAAAGCACGCTAGGCGCTTCCGTCACCCGCTTCCTCGGCCACGAAGTTTCATCTGAGGGAACTGGGCCCTTGCCCCAACGCATCTCAGACCTGCAAAATTACTCTCAACCCACCACCACTAAAGTTTTTCGCCGTTTCCTCGGCATGCTGAACTTTTACAGGCGTTTCTTGGCACACGCAGCAGACTACCAGGCTCCCCACCATAATGCTTTGGCTGGCCTACGAGGAAACCACCTGCCACGTGGACACCAACGTTAGCGAAAACTTTAGAAGAATGCAAAGCCGCCCTCTGCACCGCCACGCCTCTCACCCATCCCGTGCCAGACACTCTCTTGGGACTCTTCACGGACGCATCTAGCTTCGCCATCGGCACCGCCCTCATGCAACGCCTGCACAACACCTGGCATCCCTTGGCGTTCTTCTCCAAGAAACTCGCTGCTCGGAAAACGACCCCTTCAACCGCCAGTTCCACTGCCGAAATCATGACCACCGCCCTGACAAGTTTGTCAGCCTACTACAGAGAACTTCTGGTGATATACGAAGCAGTGCAACACTTTTGCCATATTCTCGAAGCACAGAACTGCACCATCTATACCGACCACAACCCTCTTACCCATGCCTTCACTCAACGTCGCGACAAACTCCCGCCTGTACAGCAGGACCAACTCTCGTTCATTGCACAGTTCACCACCAACATCCAACATGTCAGCAGAAAAAACAACGTGGTCGCCGACGCGCTTTCACGTGAAGCAGCCATCAACTCTGTGCAGATAACAGCAGACGTCCTCGCCGAGGCTCAGACTACGGACGTCGAACTGCAGGAACCTCTCAAGGGCAGGTCCTCACTACAGCTGCAACAAGTTCCCATTCCAGGTTCGACAACCACAATCTGTTGCGACATGTCAAGAGGACGAAGCAGGCCCTATGTGCCCCTGTCCCATCGCCGTGGTCTTTTCAACCAGCTCCAAAACCTCAGCCATCCCGGCATATGCGCCTCTACACGCCCGTGGCTGACTGCTATGTCTGGCCCTCCATGCAACGGGATTGTCGCACCTGGGCGCGCTCCTGCATTCAATTCCAATGCGCTAAAGTCACCAGGCACGTCACCACTCAGAACATTCCCTCAGCCTTCTGGTCGGTTTGAGCATGTCCATCTCGACATCATACGACCCTTACCCCCGCCTGGACCTTATCGATACTGCATAGACCGGTACCCTCTATGGCCCGGGGCATGGCCCCTCGAGGGAATCACCGCGGAAGACTGTCATGGATGAGTGGACAGCGTCAAAGCACTGCGTAGGAGCGTCTGCTCCAAACACCATCGAGTCGCCGACAAAGAAGACGATGTTGGCGGGCGGTGGCACGAGCGACCGGACGAGAGAGAAAGAGGATCGACCAATCGGTGGTGGACACGAAACCACAGGCTGTGGTACGAGGAACGAGCAGAGAGAAGAGACTGGGACGCTCGAAGTGGGATCGCTCGGAGACGGGGGTGCAAAGATCGCTGGTGTCGAGGTCGGTGTCGTCGGGGTCCAGACCCGAACCCGAGAGCCTCAACAGAACCAGCACGACCCCGGCTGTCCCTGGAGAGATCCGCCGAGCGTAGGGCTCGGTTATTCCTGCGGCAGCTGCTGCTGCTGGCGTTCCTGTTTCTGCTGGCGTTCCTGTTCCTGCTGCTGGTGGCGTTCCTGCTGCTGGTGGCGTTCCTGCTGCTGGTGGCGTTCCTGCTGCTGGTGGCGTTCCTGCTGCTGGTGGCGTTCCTGCTGCTGGTGGCGTTCCTGCTGCTGGTGGCGTTCCTGCTGCTGGTGGCGTTCCTGTTCCTGTTGGCGTGACTGTTCCTGCTGGCATGACTGTTCCTGTTGGCATTCCTGTTCCTGTTGGCATTCCTGTTGCTCTTCCTGAGCCACCGTGCGGAGAGCAGAGGTCACCTGGGGGTGACCAGAGGCCTGGAACGACGCTGGCGAGAGGCGCCAGGGCGAAGCCGCGAGCCAGGGAACCAGTACGGGTGCCGCTCAGCTGTAGCGGTCGGACTTGGTCGGTCTTCGACTCCGACAACCTTGGACTCAGACGTCCGGGTTGGCTCTACCGTGCGTCTGCGTCCCTCGTATGCCACTGCCCGCCACGTCACTACTGCCGTCAATGGAAGTGCTAGTGCACGCCGTCAACGCAAGTGCCCGAGTAAATAAGACTCGATGATTTTTGTTTCTTTGTTTTAGATTGAGACTCTTCTCGCGTGGACTAACGGGGTCAATTGTACTTTTGGTTTTTAGGTACTTTCTGTGTGCTGTTTAGTGTTCTTTTTCTTTCTCCTTTTTCTTGCATTGAATATTAAGCTTGTTTTGAAAAAAAAAATGGCTTCGTCTTTCCTGTGGCTTCGTCACTCCCGAGGAACCTGACATCACAAAATTGGCGTCCGCTAGGACAGGACAAGACAAAGCCATTTGTTTCAGTTTACACCACCGTTTAGTCATCGCGATGAGTTTGTCAGAGCTTACGGCGTTGGGCGAGCGTATGGGTCTGCAGGGCGCGGAATTGAGAAAGTGGGTAGATGAGAAAGCCGACAGGGCGCAGGAGGAGGCTGCCAAAGCACGTGAGGAATGGCTCGCGGAGCGCGAGGCAACCAAGCAGCGTTTAGAGCTTGAACAGAGGGCACTGGAGCTATGCCTTAAGTTAGCCCAGGTAGGAGGTGGCACAGAATTGGCAACTCCTAGCCGCGAATCGGAAAGAAGTCGTTCATCTTTTGTGAACCCTCACAACTTAATTCCAGTGTTTAACGAGAATCGAGACGACTTAGACGCTTATCTAAAGAGATTTGAGCGTGTCGCCAATGGGCAGGAATGGCCTAAAGAGAAATGGGCCATGGCATTGAGTTTGTGTCTGGATGGGGAAGCGTTGAAAGTGTTCGGCCGCTTTGCTCCAGCGCTTTCGTTGTACTGCCGAAGGCTATCGAGAAAAATTTCGTCGCAGTAAGCCGTACGATAATGAGACTGCTAAGCAGTACGCTACTAGGCTTTTCAGTTTTTTCGACAGATGGGTAGAGATGAGTGTCCAGGGGAAATCTTTTGACGCGGTTCGGGACTTAATAGTCGCTGAACAGCTTTTGAATAACTGCCATAGTCGTGTTTCACTGTTTTTTCGCGAGCGGAACTGTCAGACGGTTGAGAAAATCGCAGAAGCGGCTAACCACTTCATGGAAGCCCAACGACAAAACAACTTGCTTGTTTTCCGGAAGAAACAAGATGAAGGCAAGGAAAAAGACTGGTCAAACGGTGAGGTTGAACATCAAATGCTTTGTTTGTGGCAAATCAGGACACAAAGCATCAGATTGCCGCGTAAGGGACAACCAGCCCTATTGCGGGTACTGCCGAAAAACGGGACATGACGCCCAGTCCTGCAAACGGAAAGGTGGCAATGCCAAAGAAGCATCGGCTTGTCTTTCTTCACCTGTGGAAGTTCAATACAAGAAAGAAGAATCAAAGTTTCATAAGGATCACGCAACAGAAGTGTCACCAAATCAATCGACGGGAGTCTGCATTTTACCTGTTTTGCCAGGAGCAGTGTATGGAAAAACGGTATCAGTACTATGCGACACGGGCAGCAACAGCCTCGTCGTACGCCGGTCTCTTGTCCCGGATGACGCGATGATCGGCACCAAGGCAACGCTGCTGCTCGCTGATGGAAGTACGATTGAAGTGCCGGAAGCGAAGGTTCACATCTCTTCGCCATATTTTTCAGGTCTTGCCATTGTGAAATGTTTGAGAACCCCACTATACGATGTAATAGTCGGGAATGTTACAGGATCACGGGACCCGACAGATCCCGACCCAGCCTGGAAGCCTCCTAGCAGTGCCAGCAACCTCCCTGGAAGTAGAAGGACGGACTGTGGAGAAAAGCACAACCCAGTTAAGGTGGGAGCGAAAGTCGCGGCTGAGCAGCGCACAACCGTCTTGGACTTGCTTCAAGTATCCAGGCAGGTGTTCCAAAAGGAACAAGAACAAGATGCGAGTTTAGACATCTGCAGGAAGAAGATCGGCAAAACGTTTCCTGGCGCGGGATCAACGGCACAGTTGTTTTACATGGACAAAGGGATCTTGTATCGCGATTACCAGTTTTGCCCCGGGAAGACGGTACAACAAGCGGTGGTCCCAAAGAAACTTCGTAGCCAAGTTTTGGTACACGCGCATGAAAATGCATTGTCCGGACATGGAGGAATTAAGAAGACTACAGAGAAAGTACTTGGTGCATTCTTCTGGCCCGGCGTTCAAGCAGATATCAAAAGATATGTTCGATCTTGCGACTCCTGCCAAAGGACATTTCCCAAAGGTAAACTCGGCAAAGCTCCACTCGGTCGCTTGCCGCTCATCGATACACCATTCAAGCGAGTGGCAGTGGACATCATAGGTCCTTTGTCGCCAACTTCTAGTAAAGGCAACCGTTATATCTTAACATTGGCAGACTTCGCCACACGGTACCCTGACGCTGTACCGCTAGCGGCTATTGATTCAGTACAGTAGCTGAAGGTTTGCTAGAAATGTTCTCTAGGATCGGGTTTCCACGAGAAATCCTGTGCGGTAAGGCTTCTTGTTTTACGTCGTCTTTAATGAAAGAAGTGAATGAACTGCTTGCGATCAAACACCTCAGCTCTACTCCCTACCATCCAATGTACAACGGTTTGGTTGAACGGTTTAACGGCACTCTAAAGGGAATGCTGCGCAAGCTACGTCAAGAGCAACCAAAGATGTGGGACCGATACCTTGCGCCTCTTCTCTTCGCATACAACGAAGTGCTGCAGACAAGTCTCGGGTTCTCACCCTTCGAACTGATATATGGTCGTCAGGCAAGAGGGCCATTGAGCGTCCTGAAGGAGCTGTGGACTAAAGATGAACTCGATGAGGAAGCGAAGACCGCTTACGGATATGTACTGAACCTAAGGGAACGTTTTCTTAAATTTTTGCGCGCAAATAAACAGGGACGAAGAAAAGGAGACACAAGGATGAGCGCTTTCTAACAACTGATGTTTATTATTGAAGAACCACCGGCTTAAATACCCACAGATCTGCGCGATCCTGTCAATAGAACATGTCAAGAACGATCGAAAAAACGCTAAAACTAGTGCATGAAAACCTTGCCAAGGCACAAGCATCACAGAAGAAATATTATGACAGAAAGAGTTGTCGCAGACAGCTGAAGGTTGGGGAGCGAGCATTGCGATGCATTGGAAGGGACCCTTCGTCGTCACGGGAAAGAAAAATGACTTCAACTATTGGTTGGACCTTGACAACAGCAGGAAGTTGTTTCACATCAATATGTTGAAACGCTACGAAGAACGCAAGCCATTAGAGACAGTCCAAGCATCGACATTCATTGTGCTTAAAGAAGAGACGGATAATCCAATTCCTAGGTTTAAGACTAGAGAAGGAATCTGGAACGATCGAGAAGCATCGTTTGAAACTATTAAGAGCGCGCTGGCTTCAAAACCTAGCGTCAAGGCGCCGGACATCAATAAGGAATTCCTAGTCCGCTTCGACGCGCCCGACAAATGGATAGGAGGCATTGTTATGCAAGAGTACTCTTTCAAGGTAGAGCACACAAAAGGTTCTGAGAATGTGTGGAATGGAAAAACTTTATTGGGAGGTTCTGAGAATGTAGGCACAGATTTTTTGAGTAGACTACAAGCGTAACTGGTCTACCCTTTTTACTGTGTGTGTTTATTGTGCATGTGTCGCTTTGCCACTTTATTGTGCATATGCCGCTATACCCCTCACTCTGTACGGTGCTTTTTTTTTTAATGAAAAAAAAAACTTATCGCGGGGTGGACTCTTTGTCATGAGTGAGTGGACAGCGTCAAAGCACTGCGTAGGAGCGTCTGCTCCAAACACCATCGAGTTGCCAACAAAGAAGACGATGTTGGCGGGCGGTGGCACGAGCGACCGGACGAGGGAGAAAGAGAATCGACCAATCGGTGGTGGACACGAAACCACAGGCTGTGGTACGAGCAACGAGCAGAGAGAAGAAGAAGAGACTGGGACGCTCGAAGTGGGATCGCTCGGAGACGGGGGTGCAAAGATCGCTGGTGTCGGGGTCCAGACCCGAACCCGAGAGCCTCAACAGAACCAGCACGACCCCGGCTGTCCCTGGAGAGATCCGCCAAGCGTAGGGCTCGGTTATTCCTGCGGCGTTCCTGTTCCTCTTGGCGTTCCTGTTCCTGCAGGCGTGACTGTTCCTGTTGGCGTGACTGTTCCTGTTGGCGTGACTGTTCCTGTTGGCGTTCCTGTTGGCGTTCCTGTTGCTGTTCCTGAGCCGCCGTGCGGAGAGCAGAGGTCACCTGGGGGTGAGCAGCCATTATGTGTCACCCGGACTCAACCTGGCTCGAGGCCATCCCAGCGATCATCCTCGGTCTTTGCGCCACCTTCAAGCCGGACATCCACGCTACACCAGCAGAGCTCGTCCACGGAACCACTCCTTCTCCCAGGTGAATTTCTCGCTGCACTGCCTTCCAGCACTACGACATCAGATCCCACCGATTTCGTCGCCCGGCTCCGACGCACCATTGCCGCCTTACGCCCTTCACCTGCAACCCACCACTGCAAGCCTACACCTTTCGCGTTCAAGGAGCTAGCATCGTGCACGCACGCTTTCCTCCGCGACGACACCATCCGCAGGCCTTTCCAGCCATCTTACAGCGAACCCTACCTGGTCGTCCATCGCAACGACAAAAACTTCACTCTGCGCCTGAACGGGAACGACTTCCGCGTCTCGATTGACCGGCTCATCCCCACATACATTGCTGCGAACGAACTGGGAAGCGCCACTCCATCCACAGGCATCTATCCGTAGCCGCCGACGTCGCAGCCCGCTCCGGTCACGAGACGCTCTGGACGTCTGGTACGCCACTCAGATTTCTAGACCCTGAGGGCTCTACACTCCTCGGGGGGGTGATGTGGTGACACACTGCACACAAACCGGCGCAGCCTCCACCTCGCCACTTGCTAGCCCGGCGTGACACGGCTGCATGCTGCACAACGCCTCCGATAAGGGACAGCGCCACCGCAGCGTCACCGGAGGCTTACGTCACCGACGGGGGATATAAACCCAAGCTTCGAAGCTCGAAAGATCCTTCCTTCGCTAACCGTTCGAGCACAGCGGCAGTATGCTCGCCCCGTCGCTGCTACTGTGAACAGTCGTTATGTTTCATGTTGGGATGTGTCCTTCCATTGACACGGCATCCCACACATCTATATGTGCATGCGAGTACTGAAATAGTTACCGTTTTTTGAGTCAATGTTAGAGAAACAAATATCTTGGGGAATCATTCCGTGTTGGCCCTTAAACAGCTCATCACCGCCTGATTAAGTGCATACATTTGCTTTTTTGTTCACTGATGGTTCAGTTTTGGAAGTGGCAGCCATGCCTCTGATGCTTGTGCACAGCTGACTTAGCAAGGGATGCTGCAAGGCAGTAGTTACACGAGTTTACCATTAATGCTTGAATTTGAGCAGCCAACGGCTCAACAGCCGACCATGGTTTTGCTAGGCACCTGCAACCAGGTGATCTTTGAGTGTGATAAAGCCGGACTGCAAGCGCATCAATAGGCTTCAATGGCGAAGCAGTGGCGGAGGCTGTGCTTCCTCGAACCGGAAACAGCGAGCAGACGGCGCATCCCAGAATCTCGATCTTTTACGGGTCGGCTCACCTATAGTCTGTGCTACACAGCATGCCGCAGCTACCTTGGAGGTCACGCGCAGCAGATTAAGCTGTGCACAACTTTGTCCGTAGACTGGCACTACAAAGACGAAATGGTTTTTCCGTCTTTGTGATTACAGACATATTTGTTTCATGTATTAAGCTCCAAATTAGCAGTTATGTATTACTGAGAATGTTCTTGCAATCGCAAAATAATTTGTTAGTGTGAAGCTGTTCTAATGTGCTACTTTTTGTTTGCCAATGTGGCAGTACACAAGGTAGCTCTACATTTCGCACCCTTGCAACATAACTATGCAAGAAGTACAGGCATTGACACCCCGACAGTACAGAAATAAAAATCAATTATGAGATTTAATGTCCAAAGGTAACACATAAGCTATTAGGGACACTCTTGTGGGGAGCTCCGGATTAAATTTCAGCTCCCTGGGGATGGTTCTTTAGGGAGCATTTTCTTATAAGTACAGCCACATTTTGTTATAAAGAAGTTGCATCCAACACGAAAATACCGGTTATATCTTGGTTATAAAGTTACAACCCCCTCAAGTGCTACAATTGTACGCTAGTCATGAAACAGTCGTTCTCATATTAGGCATTATTGTAGCGAGTTCTCGCATGAAGTCCACATTCTGTAATCCCGACAAAACACACTTTAGAATTGCCAATTTCTTACTCCCTTCCGCAGCAGTATGTCTTTAACGAATATGAAGATGCAATATGTTCAAACTGATGTTTCAATGAACAGAATTAATTGGCATCTAAAGGGGAAACCCTGTGCTGGGTATCGAGTGCTTTCGAAGCACTCTTTTTGTGAACAATTGTATCACTTGAAGGGGTTGTAACATAACGGACGACAAAAAGTCAAACCTTGATATAACGACAATGTACTTGCAGCGAAAAACTTCGTTATATCGAGGTTTCGTTAATTCAACAGTACTAAGATGGGGGAAAAAATAAAATTATGGGGTTTTACGTGCCAAAAGCACGATCTGATTATGAAACACGCCGTAGCGGGGGACTCCGGAAATTTGGACCACCTGGGGTTCTTTAACGTGCACCTAAATGTAAGCACACGGGTGTTTTCGCATTCCGCCACCATCGAAATGCGGCCACGTGGCCAGGATTCGATCCCGCGACCTTGTGCTCAGCAGCCCAACACCATAGCCAGTTAAGATGGGGAAATAAAAATAGTTTGTTACATCGCGAATTTCGTTAAATCGAGGTTCGTTATATCGAGGTTACACTGTATAACAATGGTAATGCTATACACACCATGAAAAATTTCGCATTTGCTTCGCTATTTCACATTTACTATTGCGCTATATGTGATAATTTGTTACATCCATCCTTGTTAAATTGAAGTTCGACTGTACCCAAGTTGTTCTGTATTCTGCCCCCATCAGAAATGCTGCTGCTGTGGTCACCAAACTAGGTGGAAAGTACGCACCTTCAAGACGTTGAGATAGGGCACGACAAATCGGTATTCTGCGACATGATCTTCGCACCCGCTACGGTGGTTGAGGTGTAGGTCGATGTGGAGGCTGCGCTGGTCATGCTGGAATGTTGAGTCCACCCAATACTCATGGTGGCCGCGATAAAGATAAGCGGAGAACTGATGGTGCTGCACGAATGTTCCGAGCTCCGCCAGCGTGCCAAAGGAGAACGACAAAAGGCTCACATTCCGGTCCACGGGGTGAGTGGCCAACTGAAAGGCCTCGAGGAGGCTTGGCACCAGCCACTGGAACAGTGCTTTGTTGGACCCCTGGTCACGACCAGCATTGCACCATTCGCGACCCACCTTGAATAAATAAATTGCACATTGAAAATTAATTATAATTTAGGAATTCTATGTGCCACAATCTGAAATAATATTTAACAACTGGAGCTCTTTAACGTGCACCTAAATCTAAGTACTTGAGCATTTTTGCATTTTGCCCCCATTGGAAAGTCACACTGTATGTAGGCAGGCCACACACACTGTATGTCGGCATGCATCAACAAAATAACATTTCAACCATAAGGGCACAAGAATCCATATGAAACATTGGGGGATGAAAGATGTACAACAAGATTGCACAAGCTGAACCTTAGAAAACAGCACTATTGGATACTTTGAGTAATGTATAGCTTAACAGAAGTCGGAGGCAAAGTATAAACATCATAGGCACCACCATACAGAGGCGTTTTAGTAGTCATTTTTATTTTGATAGGAATGCTGTGCTTGTGAATGGTACCAGCATTTCAGAAAACAAAATTTTTTGTGGGGATGGTTGACTGAAATGTAGCGTATGTTTGCCTTCTAAATTCTAATATTCTACAGCTGTTTTAATAATGTGATACCGGTTCGTAATAGGAACCGACTAGAGAAGCAATTACATCTAAGCTGGCTTAGCCTGACGAGGCTGCAACCATGTTTGATTGTATTTGCCTACAACAGAAGGAATGCCACAGCACCCATACCTGAACCTCGTGACTCCACTTGAACGCCGCATCTTTGGACGAGTACGTCCGAATGGGTGCATAGCAGATCAGTGTCCCAAGGGCACAACGATGAGAGAGCCGCCCAACCACGCGCCTTGCCAGGGAGTGGTCCCGTACAACCAGCTTTAGGAAGAGGCCTCCGCAGAGGGAGGCCGTGCGCACAGCACCGCCGATGCAGTTGCATCCGATGGCAAGGTAGCGCTCCCAGCAGAGCAGAGCTGCCGCTGCTGAGATGCCGGGCCTTGCTGGAATGTCGCTCACCACTTCGCCCATCAGCATCGGCGGTATCTTGAGGTGAAGGTAGAGCTCGACGAAGTGGTTCTTTTCATTTATTAGCACCTGAGGTGTCAAGCACAGGGAAATGCCGTTTTCTCGAGACATGCCAGTAAGTTACTTTTGATAACAACAATTGTTACTGAATTGTTACTCTTGCCAACCATTTCTACTCAAATAATTCCTGCAGAAATTATTGTTTTGCAGGAAATATCCAACATTGAGAAAAACAAACAAAACCAATTTCAGAAATGTGTCAGCATGGCTAATTAAATATTTGGGCCAGTATTTATACAACTTCAGGCATATACCTCATTCCTCCTTGGGGAGAGGTGATTCTTTATGCAACATTTTTTTTATATCTTAATTTTACGAGGTGTAGCGCTGAAAACTTATACATATATATAATGTGATATGCTTATTTTGAATATAAGGTCTATTGTTTATCTCCTTCCGTCCAAATTTTCATTTAATTATCTTCTGCAAAGATTTGCAAAATATGTGCACCTTAGATATCGCTAAATAGGGTATGAATGGCTTCTGTACGATTCAAGGAATGCAATAAGACCAACCTTATTGGTCTGCCTTACCAAAAAATTAGCGAGACTTCAAAGTTAGACACCAGAGAAACACTTTTTCGAGTTTCAAATTCAATACCTGGTAATTCGAGTTCTAGCTAAGGCAGAGCACCTAGGTTGGTCTTATTCAATTCCTTGATTCATACAGAAGCCATTGATACCATATTTAACAATAATTAAGGTGCACATATCTTGCAAATCTTTGCAAGAGATAATTAAAGGAAGCTTGCATAAAATCTGCAAGGAAGGAGAAAAACGAAAATGGACCTTATGTTCAAAATAAGCACATCAAATTTTCAGTGCTACACCTGGTAGAATAAAAATATAAAAATTTTTGCTTTAAGACCCACCTCCCCCCATAAAGGCGCCCTGAAATACGTTTCGAAATAGTCATAGAATGGCCTCAGTATTAAACGATGTCGTCTCGCGAATCAATCGCCAGCTCCGTTATTGCACCGATACGTGGCTTTATTTTTTAGTCTCTGCCAGCACACTGGAAGCTACAGAAGGGAGAAGCCAAGGGGACAAAGTCCAGTGCAAAAGTTGTCTCGGCGGCGCAAGGGCTCCTTGCAGCGTTTCGTGGAGGCCACAATAGGTGACCTGTAAAACAAGCAATCGCAGGGACTTGTGGGGCGCACCGTCAGCTAGCAGCTTCCGGTTCGACAGATGATATGACGGCATCGGCAGCACGCCTGGTGCACATGTTTTTCTACACGGTTTCAACTGTCAGTCGTGCGAAGCTTTCCGTCCGCTTTGTCGACCAGCAATGTCGTACCATTCATGCAGCTGATTTGTAGGTTTCAGTTGACTCTGGGCGCAACGATGACGAGCCAAGAAAGGCAACGATATGCTTATATTCATAAAGGAACCCTGGTTTTCGTTTCGGCGGCCTTTTTGTTTCTGCCAGGTTTAGCTCTATGACACTTGCCACTGCTTGGACGTACCGTCACTGACTTTTCTGCCTGCGGGTCAGTCAGACAGATGAAAAAGCTATTTTTATCCAATAATTTATCAAGCGTACAGAAGCATTATTTATAAAATCGTGTGCTGAGGCGATGGCTATAGCAGCCTGGTAAATACTGCCCTGTGATCGTCGCTGCAACCGATATCGTCAGTAACGGCGCAGCTAGCATAATTAGATGACGGGCTGAAAATGTTCGAAAATTGCGCGCTGTCAACGGCATTTCTTGGACGAAACTCGAGGTTCATTTGAAGTGGTAAATAGTCAGAAGTTTTCGCTTTTTTGTCAAGAAGATGGGGAAATCGCCAACACATTACGGCTGCGCATTAAGTCTCTGTGTTCAAGGAACAAAAGTGGGCTACTTGGTTACGAGTATTACATACGTATCTCGCTGTGTCCCATTTAAATTTGCACCGTAAAACCATGTTTCATAATACACCTGTGGCGACACACTGCGCACAAACCGGCGCAGCCTCCGCCTCGCCACTTGCTAGCCTGGCGTGACACGGCTGCATGCTGCACCACGCCTCCGATAAGGGACAGCGCCACCGCAGCGTCACCGGAGGCTTACGTCACCGAAGGGGGATATAAACCCAAGCTGCTAAGCTCAAAAGATCCTTCCTTCGCCAACCGTTCGAGCGCAGCGGGGGTATGCTCGCCCCGTCGCTGCTACTACGCTAATAAACAGTCGTTATGTTTCACATTGGGATGCGTCCTTCCATCGACACGGCATGCCACATCTGGTGACCCGGAAACCAAACAAACCGCACCACATGGCCGAACCAGAAGTCCTCACCGCTCTTCACCAGCAACAGCAGCATTCTCGCAATGCCTCCACAACCGAGGCCGTGCCTGCCGGCTCCGCTGAGGACGTCACAGCTCCTACAGAAGGCATCCCGCACGCTGCCTCATACGACACCTGGCGTGTCGCCATCATGCTTCGGCCGTTTTGGGTGGACTCGCCCGAGGTCTGGTTCGCCCAGGTCGAGGCCCAGTTCTCCCTGGCACGCCTCACGCAAGACCGGACCCGCTACGATTACGTTGTCACCCACCTGGACACACGTTATGCCAACGAGGTCCGGGATATCCTTGCTAACCCAGCAACGGCCAACCTTTATGAACAACCGAAGACTGCACTTATCCGCCGCCTGTCGGTCTCGGAAGAAGATACGACAACTTCAGTCTGTAGAGCTTGCTGAGCACAGACCTTCGCAGCTCCTGCACCACATGCGTGCGCTCGCGGGCAACATGCAAGTCCAGGATTCTTTCCTGGGAGCGCTTTGGCTCCGACTCCCGCCGCACGTCCAGGATATTCTGCAAGCTCAGGTTAGGCTACCTCTCAACGAACTTGCGGAGATTGCTGATCTCGTCGAGGCCTCCTTGCCGCAGTTGTCGCTCACCATCCAGGCTGTCGCCGCACCTCTGAACACCACAGAGCTTGTGCGCCGTATCGACAACATCGATCGACAGCTCACCTCCATACAACAACGCCTGGGTGAACGTCTTCCGATGCAACAGCGCCGTCACTTGCAAAGCCGCGACCTTAATACCACTTCGTCACGGCAACCTGATAACGGCCCGTGTTACTACCACCGATGCTGCGGGGACAGAGCCCGGCAATGTCGACCACCCTGTTCCGTGGGACATGCGGAAAACACCAACGGCAGCTCATAGAGACAGCCGCAAGCTGCCAAGCCGGAGGCAGTCGCATCTTCGTCACCAACCAAATCACGAAGCAGCGGTTCCTTGTCGATAGCGGTTCCGACATTTGCTGCTACCTGCGATCCTATCTTCAAGGTCCTCGTCCGCCTACGTCTTTCGAGCTCGGTGCGGCAAACCACTCCACACTCAAGACGTACGGCTCGCTCCGCCTGCACATCCATCTCAGAAACTTACGCCATGATCTTCACTCGAACTTTGTCATCGCCGAGCCAATCATCGGCTCAGACTTTCTGGCCCACTACAACCTCCTTCCGGACTGCTACAACGACCTCATCGACACGACAATGGGACACTCCGCACCAGGCCAGCGAACGACTGCCCAACAGCCAAGCATCAAGGTACTGAGTGTTGACAATCATTCGCCGTACCACGCCATCCTCGCCGAATTTCCCGGATTGGCGCGCCCCAGCGGACTGCCACGCAAAGTGCAGCACACTACTGTGCACTACATCCGGACCACTTCAGGCCCCCAGGTTTTCTGCCGCGCCCGTCGCCTTGCCCTGGACCGCATGCAAATAGCCAAAGCAGAGTTTGAGGCCATGCTCCGCAAAGGAATCGCCCGCCGCTCTGACAGCCCATGGGCCTCGCCACTCCACTTTGTGCCGAAGAAGGCCGAAGGCTGGCGGCCCTGTGGGGACTACCGTGCCCTCAACGCACGCACCATCCCGGACAGGCACCCCGTCCACCAAATACAGGACTTCGCCCATCGCATTCATGGCTGCCATGTGTTCTCCGTGCTAGACTTGGTGAAGGCCTACACACAGATACCCGTCAATCCAGATGACATCCCGAAAACGGCAATCATCACTCCCTCTGGCTTGTTCGAATTTCCCTTCATGAGCTTCGGCCTGAGGAACGCTGGACAAACCTTTCAGCGCTTCATCGCTGAAGTCGTCCGCAGCCTCGACTTCTGCTTCGTTTACCTGGAGGACATACTGGTATTTTCCCGCGATGCCGAAGAGCACCACAGGCACCTTCGTCTGCTGTTCCAATGCCTCGATGACCACGGTCTACTCGTCAATATCCAAAAAAAGCACGCTAGGCGCTTCCCGTCGTCTCCTTCCTCGGCCACGAAGTTTCATCTGAGGGAACTGGGCCCTTGCCCCAACGCATCTCAAACCTGCAAAATTACCCTCAACCCACCACCGCTAAAGTTTTTCGCCGTTTCCTCTGCATGCTGAACTTTTACAGGCGTTTCTTGCCACACGCAGCAGACTACCAGGCTCCCCTCCACGATGCTTTGGCTGGCCTACGAGGAAACCACCTACCACGTGGACACCGACGTTAGCTAAAACTTTCGAAGAATGCAAAGCTGCCCTCTGCACCGCCATGCTTCTCGCCCATCCCGCGCCAGACACTCTCTTGGGACTCTTCACGGATGCATCTAGCTTCGCCATCGGCACAGCCCTCATGCAACACGTGGACAACACCTGGCATCCCTTGGCGTTCTTCTCCAAAAAACTCGCAGCTCAGAAAACGCCCCCTTCAACCACCAGTTCCACTGATGAAATCACGACCACCGCCCCGACAAGTTTGCCAGCCTACTACAGAGAACTTCTGGCGATATACGAAGCAGGGCAACACTTTCGCCACATTCTCGAAGCACAGAACTGCACTATCTATACAGACCTCAAGCCTCTTACCTACAGCTTCTCTCAATGTCGCGACAAACTCCCTCCTGTACAGCAGGACCAACTCTCGTTCATTGCACAGTTAACCACCGAAAACCAACATGTCAGCGGAAAAGACAACGTGGTCGCAGACGCACTTTCACGTGTAGCAGCCATCAACTCTGTGCAGATAACAGCGGACGTCCTCGCCGAGGCTCAGACTACGGACGTCGAACTGCAGGAACCTCTCAAGGGCAGGTCCTCACTACAGCTGCAACAAGTTCCCATTCCAGCTTCGACAACCACAATCTGTTGCGACATGTCGAGAGGACGAAGCAAGCCCTATGTGCCCCTGTACCATCGCCGTCGTCTTTTCAATCAGCTCCACAACCTCAGCCATCCCGGCATATGCGCCTCTACACGCCCGTGGCTGACCGCTATGTCTGGCCCTCCATGCAATGAGATTGTAGCACCTGGGCGCGCTCCTGCATTCAATTCCAACGCGCTAAAGTCACCAGGCACGTCACCACTAGGAACATTCCCTCAGCCCTCTGGTCGGTTTGAGCATGTCCACCTCGACATCATACGACCCTTACCCCCGGCTGGACCTTATCGCTACTGCCTCACCACCATAGACCGGTACCCTCGATGGCCCGAGGCATGGCCCCTTGAGGAAATCACCGCGGAAGACGTCGCCTCGGCCTTCTTCACCGGCTGGATTGCTCGTTTCGGTGCCCCGCCTTGTAACTACCAAAAAGGACGACACGAAAAGGTTCGAGTTGCACCTTTTCAGGCTCCTCGGGCTGACCATCGGTTTTGAATGCTTGAGGACCACTCGTTACCACCACTGCGCCAACGGAATGATTGAGCGCTTCCACCGACAGTTCAAAGCAGCCATTATGTGCCACCCGGACTCAACCTGGCTCGAGGCCATTCCAGCCATCATCCTTGGTCTTCGCGCCACCTTCAAGCCGGACATCCACGCTACACCAGCAGAGCTCGTCCACGGAGAACCACTCCGTCCCCCAGGTGAATTTCTCGCTGCACTGCCTTCTAGCACTACGACATCAGATCCCACCGATTTCGTCGCCCGGCTCCGGCGCACCATTGCCGCCTTACGCCCGTCACCTGCAGCCCACCACTGCAAGCCTACACCTTTCATGTTCAAGGAGCTAGCATCGTGCACGCACGCTTTCCTTTGCAACAACACCGTCCGCAGGCCTTTCCAGCCACCCTACAGCGGACCCTACCTGGTCGTCCATTGCGACGACAAAAACTTCACTCTGTGCCTGAAGGGGAACGACTTCCGCATCTTGATTGACCGGCTCAAGCCCACATACATCGCTGCAAACGAATCGGGCAGCGCCACTCCATCCACAGGCATCTATCCGCAGCCGCCGACGTCGCAGCCCGCTCCGGTCACGACACGCTCTGGACGTCTGGTACGCCTCCCAGATTTCTAGACCCTGAGGGCTCTACACTCCGCGGGGGGGTGATGTGGTGACACACTGCGCACAAACCGGCGCAGCCTCCACCTCGCCACTTGCTAGCCCGGCGTGACACGGCTGCATGCTGCACAACGCCTCCGATAAGGGACGGCACGGCGCCACCGCAGCGTCACCAGAGGCTTACGTCACCGACAGGGGATATAAACCCAAGCTGCGAAGCTCGAAAGATCCTTCCTTCGCTAACCGTTCGAGCACAGCGGCAGTATGCTCGCCCCATCGCTGCTACTGTGAACAGTCGTTATGTTTCATGTTGGGATGCGTCCTTCCATCGACACGGCATCCCTCACACCTATATGTGCATGCGAGTACTGAAATAGTTACTGTTTTTTGAGTCAATGTTAGAGAAACAAATATCTTGGGGAATCATTCCATGTTGGCCCTTAAACAGCTCATCACCGCCTGATTAGGCGCATACATTTGCTTTTTTGTTCACTGATGGTTCAGTTTTGGAAGTGGCAGCCATGCCTCTGATGCTTGTGCACAGCTGACTTAGCAAGGGATGCTGCAAGGCAGTAGTTACACGAGTTTACCATTAATGCTTGAATTTGAGCAGCCAACAGCTCAACAGCTGACCATGGTTTTGCTAGGCGCCTGCAACCGGGTGATCTTCGAGTGTGATAAAGCCGGACTGCAAGTGCATCAATAGGCTTCAACGGCAAAGCATTGGTGGAGGCTGTGCTTCCTCGAACCGGAAACAGCGAGCAGACGGCGCATCCCAGAATCTCGCTCTTTTACGGGTCGGCTCACCTATAGTCTGTGCTACACAGCATGCCGCAGCTACCTTGGAGGTCACGCGCAGCAGACTAAGCTGTGCACAACTTTGTCCGTAGACTGGCACTACAAAAACGAAATGGTTTTTCCGTCTTTGTGATTACAGACATAATTGTTTCATGTATTAAGCTCCAAGTTAACAGTTATGTATTACTGAGAATGTTCTTGCAATCGCAAAATAATTTGTTAGTGTGAAGCTATTCTATTGTGCTACCTTTTGTTTGCCAATGTGGCAGTGCACAAGGTAGCTCTACATTTCGCACCCTTGCACCATAACTATGCAACAGAGTACAGGCACTGACACCCCGACAGTACAGAAATAAAAATCAATTATGAGGTTTACTGTCCAAAGGTAACACATGAGCTATTAGGGACACTGTTGTGGGGAGCTATAAGTACAGCCACATTTTGGTAAAAAGAAGTTGCATCCAACACGAAAATACCGGTTATATCTCGGTTATAAAGTTACAACCCCTTCAAGTGCTACAATTCTTCACAAAAAAAGTGATTCGAAAGCAAAAGCACTGATGACAAATATATTTAAATTGCGTGGCAAATGCTTATGATCATGCCTGTGCTGCAAGTTTGAATAATATGTGTAACGCACTTTAGTGAAACGAGTTGTAAGGCAAGATGGCTGGCTGTTTGATCTCAGTGTCAGTACGTTGTCGTGCAGTGTTTTCACTATTTGTTTTTCAAAATGTTTTACACCCAGCACATATTTAATGTGGCTGAATGGATGGATGCTTTCCAAGTATGCTAGACATGAGACAGTCGATGTTCTCATATTAGACATTATTGTAGCGAGTTCTCGCATGAAGTCCACATTCTGTAATCCCGACAAAACACACTGAAGAATTGCCAATTTCTTACTCCCTTCCGCAGCAGTACGTCTTTAACGAGTATGAAGATGCAAGAAATATGTTGAAACTGATGTTTCAATGAACAGAATTATTTGCCATCTAAAGGGGAAACACTGTGTTGGGCATCGAGTGCTTTCGAAGCACTCTTTGTGAACAATTGTGTCACTTGAAGGGGTTGTAACACAACGGACGAGAAAGAGTCAAACCCTGATATAACGAAGTTGTACTTGCAGCGAAAAACTTCGTTATATCGAGGTTTCGTTAATTCAATAGTACTAAGATGGGGGAAAAAAATAAAATTATGGGGTTTTACGTGCCAAAAGCACGATCTGATTATGAGGCACGCCGTAGCGGGGGACTCCGGAAATTTGGACCACCTGGGGTTCTTTAACGTGCACCTAAATGTAAGCACACGAGTGTTTTCGCATTCCGCCACCATCGAAATGCGGCCACGTGGCCAGGATTCGATCCCGCGACCTTGTGCTTAGCAGCCCAACACCATAGCCAGTTAAGGTGGGGAAATAAAAATAGTTTGTTACATCGCGAATTTCGTTAAATCGAGGTTCGTTATATTGAGGTTACACTGTATAACAATGGTAATGCTATACAGACCATGAAAAATTTTGCATTTACTTCGCTATTTCACATTTACTATTGCGCTATATGTGATAATTTGTTAAATCCATCCTTGTTAAATTGAAGTTCGACTGTACCCAAGTTGTTCTGTATTCTGCCCCCATCAGAAAATGCTGCTGCTGTGGTCACCAAACTAGGTGGAAAGTACGCACCTTCAAGACGTTGAGATAGGGCACGACAAATCGGCGTTCTGCGACATGATCTTCGCACCCGCTACGGTGGTTGAGGTGTAGGTCGATGTGGAGGCTGCACTGGTCATGCTGGAATGTTGAGTCCACCCAATAGTCATGATGGCCGCGATAAAGATAAGTGGAGAACTGATGGTGCTGCACGTATGTTCCGAGCTCTGCCAGCGTGCCAGAGGAGAACGACAAAAGGCTCACATTCCGGTCCACGGGGTGAGTGGCCAACTGAAAGGCCTCGAGGAGGCTTGGCACCAGCCACTGGAACAGTGCTTTGTTGGACCCCTGGTCACGCCTGGCATTGCACCATGCGCAACCCACCTTGAATAAATAAATTACATATTGAAAATTAATTATAATTCGGGGATTATATGTGCCACAATCTGAAATAATATTTAACAACTGGAGCTCTTTAACGTGCACCTAAATCTAAGTACTTGAGCATTTTTGCATTTTGCCCCCATTGGAATGTGGCTGCTGCGACTTGGAATCAAACCACCGGTGACCTTGTTGCTTAGGAATGCAATCTTTAGCCACTAAGCCACCATGGCAGATGAATTAATGAATTAGTTCTTTTTATTTGTCATACTTGGGGTATGAACTCCAGACAAAGATAAAGAAACTGGCTTGAGGACATGTAGGGCACAGAAAACGAGTACTAACACACATTACGCAGGGGCAGGCCACACACACTGTATGTCGGCATGCAACAACAAAATAACATTTCAACCATAAGGGCACAAGAAGCCGTATGAAACATTTGGGGATGAAAGATGTACAACAAGATTGTACAAGCTGAACCTTAGAAAACAGCACTATTGGATACTTTGAGTAATGTATAGCTTAACAGAAGTAGGAGGCAAAGTATCAACATCATAGGCACCACCATACAGAGGTGTTTTAGTAGTCATTTTATATTTTGATAGGAATGCTGTGCTTGTGAATGGTACCAGCATTTCAGAAAACAAAATTTTTTTGTGGGGTTGGTTGACTGAAATATAGCGTATGTTTGCCTTCTAAATTCTAATATTCTACAGCTGTTTTAATAATGTGATACCGGTTCGTAATAAGAAACGACTAGAGAAGCAATTACATGTAAGCTGTCTTCATTTTAAGGAATTCCTATACAACATTAACCGACAACTCTCAGCACAGCTGTAAGACGGTATAGCGCACAAACTGTACTTCACTAAGATGATCGCTATGGATGTATCACAAAACAAGCAGTGAACTCTCACCTGTAGGTGTTTAGCGGACGGGCCAAACCAGGTGATGCCAGGCCACTCTATGGCACAATCCACCTGGTAAATTCGTAAACCTTCGTAAAGGTTCCTGCTCTGCTTGCGGCATACCTCGCCGAATGAAAATGTAGCGTCTACGTCCAGCAGCGAGGCCTGCTCGCTGAAGAAGGCTCGATACTCCTTTACGTATCTGTCGTGGCTTTCACCGGGGTCCGACAGGATCCACCATAGCTGAAGCTTCAGCTGGTGATATGTGGGGAGCATACTGCATAGCATTTAGGAAAATTTCTGGAATTTAATGCCGCAAAGCTGCGCAATGGGTTATGAGAGACCCAATAGTAGAGGGGGCACTCTGGATTAAGTTTGACCAGCTGCGGTGCGCTAACGAGTACCTAAAGCACAGAAGATAATTTTTTTTGCATTCCACTCTCACCAAAATTAGGCCGTGATCACTCCGAATTCGAATGCACGCCAGATTTCATGCTCTGCAGCAGAACATGACCACTAATCCTTCGCGATGAATGCGTTGCATTTGCACCGTAACTAGTTCTGGTTCATTGAGAATCTCAAGTATCGTGGAGCAAGAAGCCAGTTCATATGAAAATCATGCCGAGGACCCACATTGATTCTTAACATTCCAGATTCTGCACGACTTCCAGTGAGGGGTAATAGAACATCCAGTTACGTCACAAACAAAATATTGTATGGAGACTATTATGTATCTATGCTATCTGAAACTAAACTTTCCATGTGGTCTGAAATTTTATTGCAGCTTGCCCTTAAGCAAAGGATGCTTAACAACAAAACTGCAACAAAATGTATGGTCATAACTTGCTGGCTTTACTATTTTGCCAGACAGTGTCTTACCAATATTTGCACTGGGTATACTCGCATTGTGCAAAGATTTACCTGAATAACCATAGTCTTGTGTGAAAATCCTGTCTATGCTTATGAGTAACTTTAGACGACACCGGGATTGGGATGTCAGTGAAAGTTATATTCACACCAATGCGTCTCGCCTGCAGTGTCAAGGTTCCTTCCAACCTTCTTAATTACAGGTTTCAGAATTTTAACGGACAATTTAGTGTACTTGTCAATATCTACACAATTGCTCAGCAAGCGCCACATACAATTGAGAAAAACAAGAACGCTTAGCGGTTTGTGTACCTGTTACAAACACACTTACCGGCAACAAATCAAAACATGTCAGTGGAGAAAGAAAAGTTAGATCTTTCCAAACAAATGGGCTATCGAGAAATGGTAGGCTGTGTTTTCATATCATAACGGAAAAGTATACCTGCCAGCTACGGCTGTCAGGAGCTCTTCAGTTTATCCAGTTTCAAATATAGCCACTGATGTTTGAGTCATGGTCTTCATTACAAACCGAATTAAAGACAAATAAAAATGTCAAGAGAAAGCTTAAGCTTAAGGCCAACTTGGATGCCGCCTATTAAAATGCATGTAAAACGCAGAAATGCTTTTATGAGACAACCCATGGACCAATTTGAATACAATTTATTGCATATAAAGAATGTTAAAGTCTGGTGACTAGAAGCAGAATTTGGATTTAGAGCCTGAAATGTTGTACTAAAATTGGTAAAAATATGTTAATATAAATATAAACATGAAGTTTAAAAATCCACAACTCTGCATCAAAAACATATCGCATTTCTATAAACTCTACCCATTATGTTATCTAAAATGGGCAGCTCTTATGCGAACTTACAGCTCACGTGAACTCATTACACTTGCAAGGGCTTTGCAAAAGTACCACTCGCACGTTAGTGGTATGTTTCGGAGTGGTGTATAATACATGAATATTGTCCTCTTTAGATGTATTACTGTAGTTTACATAATCTTTAAATTTCGCGATTTCCCACAAACTTTAATAAAAGATAGACGGCCTAAATAGAAAATCTGTTTCCTCCAGTCGCTACATTTTAACGATTAAAAAATGATTTCTCCATTCCCATGCATTTAGATAGAAGTCCTTGAGCTAAAGCTTCATCTGGTAGATTCAGCTGGACGCTTTCGAGCCCTCTAAAGCGGTCTTGCGGTGCGCATTACCACGGCCGCCGATTAAGGCCTGCCGCGTGCATCGAAAACGGCGTCAGCTAGCGCCGTTCGGCCCAGCCAAGCGGCCGAGAAGGCAATTGAATTCCGGCTGTGACATTCGCTCCCATTTCAGCCCGCCAGTCGTTGCAAGCCACCTTCTACCCGGGAGCGCGCGACCGAGATCCGACAAACTCGACCACGTGGCTACTCCGATTGCACCCCCTTGCCGACGCCTATGGCTACGACCTAGTACAGTTTCTCAGCAATGTTTCAGAGCCCAAACAGCCATGAGGGGTACGCATCGTACATTCATAATTATTTGCACCAGTACATCCCATCGCGATTTTTTTTTTCAAGTTTCTGCCATGCCCACTTGGATTATTCCTAATTTGCAGTTCTGGGTCCATCCGATACGAACAAAACAATATTTCACTTATTAGAAAGTACGCAGGTCACTACAATGCACAGCAGACGACGCGCGCACACCGGCGCTACGGTGGCTAGATGGGTAGGTGTGCCGACCGAGCGTAGTTCACCACTTCTCCGCATCATGACGCAAAATTGGCGCTGCGGACAGTAGAAAGGTTCAGCGGCGCGCAACGGCGGCTGCGCTGTGTAGACGAGCTGCGTGTCTGATAGTATCGCTTGCCTCTGATTGTATCTTTGAAGTGCGCGTTATAATATCGTTCTGAGCAGTGTAGGCCAAGCCAGAATGAGGAACTTGTTGTTGTCGTCTAGTCAGAAAAACGAAATGCTGAAGTAAATTTTCTAGCTTGGCAATCGGTCACATTTATTGATATAAACGCGGCGCTCCAGCCCATTGCATTAAAGACGTAAATGTATTTTTTCCATGCATAAAACAATACTGCAATGGTTTTATACGGTATGTGGAACCGTGTTTACATGATATTTAGCGAGTTCTAATGCTTCAATTTCGAGAAATCCAGCTATTGTTTTATTGCTGCGTCAGTTACGGTATCTAAATTGGTGCGAGAAGAATTGTGTTGGGAAGTGCATATGGTTCACTGTTTCATTGTAATAAAATAAAGCAATATGTCTTGGACTAGATTCGTGAATATATTTAAAACACAAGAAAAGCTCTCGTAACTTGAGTCAGCAGACACACCAACATAAATTAGCTAGCGCCAGCAAGGCCGCAACGTTGGTCCACCACATCATAGCATTGTTCACAGCACACGCCTCATCTTCAGGTGCTTCCTCTTCTCCCTGTTACTTTCGCGCACCATGTTCTTGCCCTTTACAAGAAAGTAAAGGCGTGTAATTGAATAGAACTTCACAACATCGTTTGTGAGCTCTTTCTTGTGCCGCTTACAGCCGATCAAATTCGGGGGATTCAGCTGCAGAAAGGATGCAAAGTTGGCGATACTGTTCCTTCGTAACTCATTTAAACTGAAGCACAGCTTGAAGGCGTCTTCGAGCGATGCTACCAGTTTTTTTAGTGCTTCAGAAGGGAGTAACAGCCCTGACCTACTCATTCTGTTGAATTCAGTAACGTCCCTGAGCAATCGGAGCACTTGGCTCTTTGCAGGAACTTCCTTGCTACATAGCCTGCTATATAGAATATCAGCCTAGAATCACTTTTCTTTTCCCTGTAGCAGCGCAGCGGTGCTCGATGTCGCAGGCGCTGAGCACCTCATGTGCGGCTTGCAAATTTCCAATGTCGAGGAGCTCATGGACGTACGCTTTTCGGTGTACCGCTTGCTCATTAACGTCGCCGATACAATCTAGCCACCGTACCGATACTGAGCAAGCTACTGAGCAGCTCGGGGCGAACATTTCCGCTGTCAGACAGCGGAACATTTCCGCTGTCTTTCTTACAAATTTAGAGCCAGACTTGCAGTTCAGAGCGAAGCAGTAAGTCTCCTTGGTGGTCTTCTTTGGTGGAGCAACGCCGCCGCTAATCTCGCCGGTCATCTTTCCTACCTGGAACATTCCACATCGCTTAGGAACTTACAAACAGTACGAGAGATGCGGAGCTCTTCACCTTTGAAACTGACACGAACAGACGACATACAACTATTCCAATACGGGCTTTATTTTTTTTTTGCTCGCCGCCAGTCCGCCAGCCCCCTGAAGCAGACGACGTGCGCTGCGGAACCTTTCTACTGACCGCAGCGCCAATTTTGCGTCATGACGCGGAGAAGCGGTGAACTACGCTTTAGAGGCGCCGGTCGGCACACCTACCCATCTAGCCACCGTACCGGCGCCATGTCGTCTTCACGTGCTCACGCACCATCTCTGTGTGGTGAACATTTTTTCGCAAACAACAAAGACAAAACTTGCCGATTTCTGATCGCAACCAATGTGCATTACGGTCACAAGTTTCAAGTGCTGCGCGAAATATGCAGAATCGTTCTTTTTATGTACTGTGGCCATAAGACGTTTGGAACCAATGGACCTCGAGCCGTACTCTGAAACGTTCCACTTCAGCGATAGTTCGCCTTTCGCCTTCGTGCGCGCGCTGATTGGCTAGTTGAGCAAAACTGAATGAGGTCGGGCTCAACGAGCCAATCAGCTCATCCAATTTTGCTGAAACAGCCAATCAGCGCGCGCCTGAAGGCGAAAGGAAAGTTAGTGGAATGTTTCAGAATACGGCCCCTCAACTCTACAAAGATGGCGAGCTGGAACATAACCATGTAAGCAGTGCACGGCAAAACGAAATGACTACACAAAAAGAGTATGTCTTTTTCTGTGTCTTCGTTTTGCCGTGCGTTGTTATCTTGGATGACAAAAGCACATGACATGCGCGACAAATGTTAATGGGTAGTGCCTACGCTAAAACGCGACACACGGAATAAAACACGACAAACGTACGCATACGGCCAATCTTACCTTTCGATGCGCAGTCGCCGTCAGCTCAGTGCACGGTAGAGCAGCCTAGGAAGATGCACCACATCAAATCGTTCGAATGATATCACGCGAGCGCGCGACACACGCGCTGCGCGTTCTCCCGAACTGTCCGTCGCATCCCGAGAACCCCTGCGAAAATCACGGTCAAGCGGCAAGCCACACCAGCGCCTCCTCTAGGCTAGGGTGTACCAGAAAGTGGAGTGGGTCCCGCGGACGCCTTGGCAAGCGGCGAGGGTAAAGCAAAAAACACGGAAAATGTGGCGGCGCTGCCGTCGCCTACTTCTGAATCTCCGGCCAATAAACGTTGGCTCCGGCTGTTTAGGCAGCGCTCATTGGCTGATGCGAGCTCGCGGGCTGAGTAGCTGTCGTCTGCTCGACGCACTGTCGTTGTTGCGCCGTTTGCGTTCTTTCCGCCGCTCTTTTTTCATTTTATTTACAATAGATCGGTGGGGAATAATCTCAGTGTTACAGCCACCAAGTATCCGCCTGTCAATGCTCAATGCAGCTGCGGTAGGGTCTCCGACGCGACAAGCGTCCGGCCGGCGAGCGGGGCCGTTCATTCGGAAGAAAGTGACGGTTGCGTCACCTGGATTTTCAATAAAAAATGACTCAGCGCAGAGCCCTCGTTGGACCCACTCCCCCAATCTAGTACACTCTATCTAGGCACTGGCAGGTCTGGCAACAAGAGCAACTACCGATGACACGCAATGGGGTAGGGCCACGTGAGGCGAGAGAAAAAAAAACTGCGTGAGAGAGAAAAACATGATGAAGGCGATGACAGCGCTGTATAGAGTGACCTAGAATATGGGAGAGTGTCCAAAGCGCCGCGCGAATACATGGGAGGAGCGAGGACCTTTTTGTGTGAACTCCCGCGCCGCGGCGCTGCTGTACCGGACCCGTGGGCTTTCTCCGCTGCGGAAGCCGCGCCAAGGCGGCGGGCGTCTGCTACAAGCCTGATATTTTGGTTACTATTAGCCAACATCGCGATAATTAGGGATATATTAAATACCACGTCACCGCAAGGTAATACCTCAGTGACTCGCCGCACAGAGAACGCTTTTGCCGGCTGTGAATACGGGTATTTTGTCTATATCCTTCCAGCTCGCTTGGTCCGCGCTTACGCGGCGGTTTGGGTAACTCATTCCGCTCACTTACTTCATTTAGTTATGCGTGGAATGAACAACATGAACGTGCTGCAGAAGAAAATAAGCTGGAGACCGCGATAATAACCAAGAGAACGTAGCAGATATGGCTAGCTCATGCTAACGCTTTTACACCCTATCGTTTCCTTTCTTTTATTTCATGCATTCGATTTGATTTACAAGACTGCATCCCGCGCTTTGTTGTTTCTTTATTAAGGCGGAATTCTTAACTTGGCTCTTGGGAAGCGGAATGGGCCTGTTGGCCGATGCCGCGGTTTAAAAAATAAATACAGACCGCGTAACTCTCGCGGCTCGTTCACTTAATTGGTATATATACCAAAGTATAGCGTGGAAAGGCACAAATGTGTGACTAAGATGACTGATGGGTCATGGCATTAGTAACTTGACATACTTGTACTCACGTCACGATTAACGATAACAATATGACGTGTGCTCATATGACGACGGCCAGAAATCCCTCTGATGCTGTGGTTGTGACGAGAAAAACGTGTTGAATGCCAATCTCGATCTCAACGTGTCGAACTTACCCATATATCATGAAGAACTGAGAGCACATGTAAAGGGTAATAATAGTAATGATAATTTCTGGGGTTTTACACCCAAAAATCACAATATGGCTATGAGAGACGCCTGGGATTCTTTAACGTACGTGCACCTAAATTAATGTGCACGGGTGTTTTATGCATTTCGCCTCCATCAAAATGTAAGCTGCCGTGGCGGGGAATCGAACCCGCGTCCTCGAGCTTAGCAGTACAACCTACCAAAGCCACTAAGCTATAGTACGGCGTGTACGTATAGGTAAAGGGTACACGAGAAATATACGCTGCAAAAAACAAGACAAACCAAAATAAATGAAACGCGAACAGTGCAACATTGTATACGTATGCCTCATTTCATAATTACGAGCAAGCGTCAGAAAACGAACATAATGGATTACGTATGTGCAATTCGTCTTTCGCCTTCTTGTGTTGCAGGAGCGCAAACACTAAGCGAATTTTAACATGAATGTAATTTTAGGAATATTTATTGCGTATGCTCGCTGGTTCGTACACAGCAAACATACTTACTGATCAATAACTACGTACTTTCAGTTACGTAATGACCGAGGCAACAAATCACCAGAACATAAACTTTTCATTTTTTGCTGTTATTGAAGATAACTATTTTAGGGATATGTAGAATCAATAGCGATATTTGTAGTGCATAAAAGACAGTAATTTTCAAGACGATTTTCCACTCAATATAATGCAAGCACAAACATCGTCACGCGCCGTGAATGCTTGTTAGTTTACGTAAAAAAATCACACGTTAAGCAATAACTATGGTATCATGAGAAGTTACATATATGTTGGTAATTTCAGAGAGGATTCACTGATTATTAAAACAAGGCTATTGCAGTAATAACTTTTACATACAAAATTAGTAAATGGCTATGCCAGTACTAGCTATCTAATCATTTCAATGTAGAAAAAAATATATATTTGTTTAGCTATATTGGCTGGATCGAATGGCTTTTCTTTCGAATGTTTGAATTTGAAGAAAGCTTCGCTCACGGTGAATCTTAAGGTACATCATGTGCGAAGTTTGTATTGAAGAGATAGCGTACAGCAAGAATTGCTCGTGTACGCAATCTCTGAAGCGAAATAAGCCAACAATATTGCGGCGTTAGGGCCGTCTTTGCTCTTTCTCTTGCTTCCCTTACACCTTCTCACTCTGCTCTGTTCATAATAAAATATTGTCGTGGCTAAAAAATATTCGAATAAATACATATGCACATAGCTGTAAATCACTACTGACCGTGAGCGAAAAGCGCGTAATGGTAAGCGAAGCGGTCACTGCACGCACGTAAGTATTTCGCTTGACTTCGCGAGTAATTTACCTTTTTCGTTACTGTTATTCTTGCAAGCATGGTGCTATTGCCCGCGTACCCATGCGAATAACGTTTCTTTTTTACGTTCTTTTCTTGCGCGGGCTTATTTAGAGCGTTTCTACGCACGCACAGTTACCGTAATACCGTTCCCGAACTCTAGCACCGGAGCTAGGCCGCGCTGATGAGTTTGATACGTTAGTTTTTGCATTATCGTGCTGCTTAAGCACAAAGAAACGCTCAAAGATGGGTAAGCTCCATGCAGCACCACACTGTTGAAGTTAAATAGAGTTTAAGTGCTTTGCGTGAAAAACGAACGCAAAAAACTACAGCGTGTAGCAGACGACCCTCGCTTCCCGCGCGCTTCGCGAGCGCGAAAAGCCCACGGGTCCGGAGCAGCAGCGGCGCGGCGCGGCAGTTCACAGAAAAAGGCCCTCGCCGGAGCCGGCGCTTTGGACACTCTCCCATATTCTAGGTCACTCTAGCGCTGTAGTTGCAGTGTACTAGAATAGGCAACTCTTCTAGTACACTGTAGCTGTAGTGTTCCACCGGCACTTTCGGACAGCGGAAAAACCCGACGTCTATGACGTGTTTCCGGTTCCCAACATTTGCTTCCACGCAAAGCAAAACTCTATTTCACTTCAACAGTGTGGTGCTGCATGGAGCTTACCCATCTTTGAGCGTTTCTTTGTGCTTGGGCAGCAAGATAATGCAAAAACGTATCAAACTCATCAGTGCGGCCTAGCTCCGGTGCTAGAGTTCGGGAACGGTATTACGGTTACTGTGCGTGCGTAGAAACGCGCTAAATGAGCCCGCACAAGGAAAGAACGTAAAAAGAAACGTTATTCGCATGGGTACGCGGGCAATAGCACCATGCTTGCAAGAATAAGAGTAACGAAAAAAGTAAATTACTCGCGCAGTCAAGTGAAATACTTACGTGCGTGCAGTGTCCGCTTCGCTCACCATTACGCGCTTTTCGCTGACGGTCAGTAGCGGTTTAGAGCCATATGCATATGTATTTATTCATGAATTTTTTAGCCTCGACAATACTTTATTATGAACAGAGCGCAATGAGAAGGTGTAAGGGAAACAAGAGAAAGAGTAGAGACAGCCCTAACGCCGCAATATCGTTGGCCTACTTTGCTTCAGAGATAGCGTACACGAACAACTCTTGCTGTACGATGTCTTCAATACAAACTTCGCGCACGATGTACCTTAAGGTTCACCATGAGCGAAGCTTGTTTCAAATTCAGACATTCGAAAGAAAAGCCATTCCAGCCAACAGGTAAACAAATATGTATTTTTCTACATTAAAATGAATAGATAGCTACTACTGGCCTAGCCATTTACTCATTTCTTATGCAAAGTTATTTCTGCAATAGCCTTGTTTTAATAATCCGTGAATCCTCTCTGAAATTACCAACATGTAACTTCTCATGATCGATATCATAGTTATTGCTTAACGTGTGATTTTTTACGTAAACTAACAAGCATTCATGGCGTGTGACGATGTTTGTGCTTGCATTATATTAAATGGAAAATCGTCTTAAAAATTACTGTATTTGATGCACTACAAATATCGCTATTGATTCTACGTATCCCGCAAATAGTTGCCTTCAATCAGTAAAACATGAAAAGTTTATGTTCTCGTGATTAGTTGCCTCTTTCATTAATTACGTAACTACAAGTACGTAATTATTGATCAGTAAGTATATTTGCTGTGTACGAACCAGCGAGCATACGCAATAAATATTCCTAAAGTTACTTTCATGGTAAAATTCGCTTAGTATTTGCGCTCTTGCAACACAAGAAGGCGAAAGACGAGTTGCACATGTGTAATCCATCATGTTCGTTTTCTGAAGTTTGCTCGTAATTATGAAATGAGGCATACGTATACAATGTTGCACTGTTAGCGTTTAATTTATTTTGGTTTGTCTTGTTTTTTTGCCGCGTATATTTCTCGCGTACCCTTTACCTATACACGCCGTGCCAGGCGCGGATCCAGGGGGGATGTCCGGATGTCCTGACCCACCCCCCCCCCCCCCCCCCTCAGATTTCTGCATCGCCACCTTGCTGACAAGGGGATGGCCCTGTCGCAAAAAAAATCTGGCCACCAGCATTCTTCAAAAGTATTTTTCGCGAGTACCAGTGGTATCAGCCATGTAAAAGTAAAGCTAGCTCGTTCACAAGCTTAGTTGTATTCCGTAAGAGTGTGGTGTCGCGAAGTTGCCGTAGTTATTTTTTCTCATGAGCACCTTGGACCTCCTGGCGCCTGCCGTGCCTTACTCGTCCCGTCGGTGGCATCGAATGAACGAGGGGACGTCCCTTTTGCCAAACACGCCAAGGTCTGCTCGAGCGCCTTCGCGCCTGATTAACGTAGTTTCCCCTTGGGGTGTAAACGGTTGCCTCATTGGCTGTCATCGGTTCCGCGACCAACCTGCTTAATGAAAGAGATCTCTTGCTGAAGTGTTCATATATAAATAATAACAACTAACAGCTAAACTAAGAACTACGCATAGGCAACTTTTTTTAACTGTAGCACTCATTGTGATCACAATTACACGTTGACAATATCCAGTACGAGCACAGTACCGTTCGTACGCTACAAGTTTTTCATTGTAACTTCGCAGTTTTATTGTCGTACATTAAGCATAGGAGGCTCAAGCCCGCCCGATCCGTTTATCTGAGTGAAGCCTCGAGCCGCGGCTGCAAAGTGGGGGAGCGTGACGTCAGCGGCCAACGCCAGCGCGCGGGCCTAGGATGGCGTCGCGTGGTTAGAGAAACGGAAGCAGATGCGCGCCTTGTGTAAAAAGATGACGTCGCGTGGGAAACAAAGCATGAAGACGCTGGCTCGCGCTCTCGCCTACTACGCCACATCGTTATTCTTGTAGGTGGCGTCGTGAGTCTTCATACGCGGTGATTCGCATATCGTAAACAACCAGCGTAGTGGTTGCTGCGTTGGAGCGGAGCGTTACGCCCGTATTCAACAACGTTCCTCTAGTCAACACACCACCACGACTCAAGAGAGAAGATGGCACCGCCATCCCTCTACAGAAGTGGTCACTGAGCTTCATGATCATGCACGGGAATTCATGAGAATTGTCGCGTCTTTATTCTCGATTATTCGGCGCAGTACAACAATTGAAATTTGGAGTACGGACACCCTAGAATAATTCTTCCGACTGATACTGTGTAGAAACGCGACTGTCTCTAAGTTTTCAATACAAACATATTCACGTACTGCAGTCAACAAAAAATAATTGTTCAATTTTAGTTAATTGGGCTGCTCACAGCGATAATTATCATCTCACTTTGCGCCCCCTAGACACATAACTTATTTGCACAGGTGGTCTTCGCGTGCCTCCCAGTGCCTAACTTTAAGAAAACCATAAAGCTTAGTTTTGAACACCCTGTATTATCAGGCGCAGCCGCCAAGCACATGGCTGTATTGGGTAACGTCCTTTTCCTACAAGCTCGGAGAAACCAATACCTGGCTTCGCTACAGGTCTTCTTCCTCTTTCTGGGGTTTTACGTGCCAAAACCAGTTCTGATTATGAGGCACGCCGTAGTGGAAGGCTCCGGATTAATTTTGACCACCTGGGATTCTTTAACCTCCACTACAACGCAAGAACACGGGCGTTTTTGCATTTTGCCTCCATCGAAATGCGGCCGCCGCGGCCGGGATTTGATACCGCGATCTCGTGCTCAACGCCTGAGCTGACTGAGCCACCACGGAGGGCCACAGGTGTTGCTTTAGCCGTATAAAACGCGGGTTTATCGTGAGGAAAAACGGTAAATTTCGGTAAATAAGAAAGGCTACTATCATCATCATCATCATCATCATCATCATCATCATCATTGACAGAAGCTGACCCCCCCCTCAGAAAAAACCTGGATCCGCCCCTGCGCCGTGCTATAGCTTAGTGGGTTTTGTAGGTTGTACTGCTAAGCTCGAGGACGCGGGTTCGATTGCCGGCCACGGCGGCTTACATTTCGATGGAGGCGAAATGCATAAAACACCCATGTACATAGGTTTAGGTGCACGTTGAAGTACCCCAGGTGGTCGAAATTAACGGAGCCCTGCACTGCGGCGTCTCTCATAGCCATATTGTGATTTTTGGGTGTAAAACCCCAGAAATTATCATTACTATTATTACCCTTTACCCGTGCTCTCAGTTCTTCATGATATATGGGTAAGTTCGACACGTTGAGATCGAGATTGGCATTCTACACGTTTTTATCGTCACACCCACAGCATCAGAGGGATTTCTGGCCGTCGTCATATGACCACACGTCATATTGTTATCGTTAATCGCGACGTGAGTGCAAGTATGTCAAGTTACTAATGCCATGGCCCATCAGTCATCTTAGTCACACATTTGTGCCTTTCCACACTATACTTTGGTATATATACCAAGTGAAAGAGCCGCGAGAGTTACGCGGCTTGTATTTATTTTTGGTACCGCGGCATCGGCCAACAGACACATTCCGCTTCCCAAGAGCCCAGTTAAGGATTTCGCCTTAATAAAGAAACAACAGAGCGCGGGATGCAGTCTTGTAAAGCATATCGAATGCATGCAATAAAAGAAAGGAAACGATAGGGTGTAAAAGCGTTAGCATGAGCTAGCCATATCTCTTTATTGGTGGCCACCAAAGTATCTTTAGTGGCCAGAAAAATCGAGCAACGGTAAAGCACAATGGTAGGGGCGAGCACAGCGGGCGATCATTGAGTCTGATCTGCCAATCAAGCGTGTCGGCTTTTATACATGACTCGTCGAAGGTTCCAGCGTAATCGCTGGGGACCGTGTACCTTGTAGAAAGTACTGCACAATTCGTGTAGCGCATACAATCTGATTGCACAAGGTTCGGTGAGAACATACACAACAGATATAATCAATGATACCATCCCAGTAAGTTCCAATCATGAAGGCGCGTCATGCACTGAGCGATAACATTAAGTTGATAGCGGGTGAAATACAGTCCCCAAGAAAAGGATAAATAAGTGCACGTGTCAATATGGCTGCCGAGATTAGAAGATCTCGGAGACCATGGCTTGTACTGCTTGCACTGATTTCGCCGCGAATCGGCAGACATGGAAAGTACCAGTAGCGCACCCAGGATTTCTGCCAGGGGGGGGGGGGGGGGTTGTCAGTGTGCCTAAGTTTTCCAATACCATCTAAACAGCACTAATTTCAATTTTTCACGGGAAATTGTCCAAAACTTCGTTTTTTGCGAGCGTGCAGATGATTGTGCGTCTTACATCTTAGTTGCAGTGCTCAAAGGCGCAAGGAAAAAAAAGGGGTTAAACAAAAGGGGGGGGGGGGGTTAAAACCCCCGAACCCCCCCTTTCGGTGCGCCACTGGAAAGTACAAGTACAACAGGCTCCCGGCTTTCATTCCAATGCATCTCGCACTTTTCGGACGCACACGCAAAGCATGGCGAATAGATAGAATAACTTAATTAGTACTATATATTCGAGATTTAAGGCGCAATCGAATAGCGTCCCGCACGTAAACTATGCTATTACGATATACTGAAATTCGCTTTCTGAAAAGATCATTTGCGTAACGGTAAGGCTATTTCCATTAACCCCGCTGTTAAGCTAACGTTACTAAAGTACACTCTAGTTAAACTAAAACATGGCAAAGTTGTGGAAATTAAACTGGCAGTTGAAATAAAACAGTATTTTAAGCGCGTACAGACGCAGTCGGTGTCAGTGACTGCAGAGAAAGCATATTCGAATATGCCGCGGAGCGAGTCTCCGCCCCAATTCAGTTCGCTCGTAGCGCCCTCGCACAATTTTTCCACACGCGACGCCTCAGCGGGAGAGCGCCATCCAGCCCACTCACTAGATTCTACACCGCTTTGGACACCACTAGAGCGTACCATTCTAGTGTTACTAGTATACTCTAGCGGCGCACGCTCCATGTTTTCTTGAACAGAGACGTCGCAAGCAGAGCTTAAGAATTATAGCTATTTGATGACGCCCTTTCGATTTAAAATGCCAATCATAAAGGCTACAGGTTGAATGCGGCGAAAGCAAATGTTGGGAGCCGGAAACACGTCATAGACGTCTGGTTTTTCCGCTGTCCGGAAGCGCCGTTGCAACACTACAGCGCTGTAATCGCCTTCACCATGTTTTTCTCTCTCACGCACTTTCTTTTCTCTCGCCTCACGTGGCCCTACCCCATTGCGTGGTCGACGGTAGTTGGTCGAGTTGCTCTTGTTGTCAGACCTGCCAGCCTACCAGTACCTCCTATAAATAGAGGCGCTGGTGTGGCTTGCCGCTTGACATTTTATTGCTTGACCGGTATTTTCGCAGGAGCTCTCGGGGTGCGACGGGCAGTTCGGGAAAACGCGCAGCGCGTGTATCACGCGCTCTCGTGATTTCATTAGAACGATTCGATGTGGTGCGTCTTCTCTATGTCGTGCACTGAGCTGACGGCGACAGCGCGTCGAAAGGTAAGATTGGCCGTATGCGTATGTTTGTCGTGTTTTATTCCGCGTGTCGCGTTTTAGCGTAGGCACTATCCATTAACATTTGTCGCGCAAGTCATGTGCTTTTGTCATCGAAGATAACAGCGCACGGCAAAACGAAGACACAGAAAAAGACCTACTCTTTTTGTGTACTCATTTCGTTTTGCCGTGCACTGCTAACATGGTTATGTTCCAGCTCGCCATCCTTGTAGAGTTGAGGGGCCGTATTTTGAAACGTTCCTCAATCGCCGAAGTGGAACGTTTCAGAATACTGCTCGAGGTCCATTGGTTCCAAACGTCTTCTGGGCACAGTAAAGAAAAAACGGTTCTGCGTATTTCGCGCAGCACTTGAAACATGACCGTAACGCACATTGGTTGGGATCAGAAATTGGCAATTTTTGTCTTTGTTGTTTTCGAACAAATGTTCACCACACAGAGATGGTGCGTGAGCGCGTGCAGACATGGCGCCGGCGGCCGCGCGTCGGTCTGCTGCGCATTGTAATGACCTGCGTACTTTCTAATAAGTGAAATATTGTTGTGTTCGTATCAGATGAACCCAGAACTGCAACTTATGAATAATCCAAGTGGGCATGGCAGAAACCTTAAAAAAAAAAAAAAAAAAAAAAAAAAAACGAATCGCGATGGGATGTACTGGTGCAAATAATTATGAATGTATGATGCGTACCCCTCATGGCTATTTGGGCTCTGAAACATTGCTGAGAAACTGTACTAGGTCGTAGCCATAGGCGTCGGCAGGGGGGTGCAATCGGAGTAGCCACGTGGTCGAGTTTGTCGGATCTCGGTCGCGCGCTCCCGGGTAGAACGTGGCTTGCATCACTGGCGGGCTGAAATGGGAGCGAATATCACAGCCGTAATTGCCTTCTCGGCCGCTTGGCTGGGCCGAACGGCGCTAGCTGACGGGGATGGGAAGCGTTAGCTTCCACGGGCGACTGCGTTCCAAGCGCGTTCCTGACGTATTTTCTATGCCGATCCCAGACAAGTCCCCCACTGCGAAGCACCGCGCCGCCGTTTTCGATGCACGCGGCAGGCCTTAATCGGCGGCCGTGGTAATCCGCACCGCAAGACTGGTTTAGAGGGCTCGAAAGTGTCCAGCTGAATCTACCAGCTGAAGCTTCAGCTCAAGGACTTCTATTAAATGCACGGCAATTGAGAAATCCTTTTTTAATCGTTAAAATCTAGTGACTGGAGGAAACAGATTTTCTATTTAGGCCGTCTATCTTTTAATAAAGTTTGTGGGAAATCGCGAAATTTAAAGATTATGTAAACTACAGTAATACATCTAAAGAGGACAATATTCATGTATTATACACCACTCCGAAACATACCACTAACGTGCGAGTGGTACTTTTGCAAAGCCCTTGCAAGTGTAATGAGTTCACGTGAGCTGTAAGTTCGCATAAGAGCTGCCCATTTTAGATAACATAATGGGTAGAGTTTATAGAAATGCGATATGTTTTTGATGCAGAGTTGTGGATTTTTAAACTTCATGTTTATATTTATATTAACATATTTTTACCAATTTTAGTACAACATTTCAGGCTCTAAATCCAAATTCTGCTTCTAGTCACCAGACTTTAACATTCTTTAAATGCAATAAATTGTATTCAAATTGGTCCATGGGTTGTCTCATAAAAGCATTTCTGCGTTTTACATGCATTTTAATAGGCGGCATCCAAGTTGGCCTTAAGCTTAAGCTTTCTCTTGACATTTTTATTTGTCTTTAATTCGGTTTGTAATGAAGACCATGACTCAAACATCAGTGGCCATATATGAAACTGGATAAACCGAAGAGCTCCTGACAGCCGTAGCTGGCAGGTGTACTTTTCCATTATGATATGAAAACACAGCCTACCATTTCTCGACAGCCCATTTGTTTGGAAAGATCTAACTTTTCTTTCTCCACTGAAATGTTTTGATTTGTTGCCGTAAGTGTGTTTGTAACAGGTACAGAAACCGCTAAGCGTTCTTGTTTTTTTAATTGTATTGGGTGCTTGCTGAGCAATTGTGTAGATATGGACAAGTACTCTAAATTGTGCATTAAAATTCTGCAACCTGTAATTAAGAAGGTTGGAAGGAATCTTGACACTGCAGGCGAGACGCATTGGTGTGAATATAACTTTCAGTGACATCCCAATCCCGGTGTTGTCTAAAGTTACTCATGAGCATAAACAGGATTTTCACACGAGACCATGGTTATTCAGGTAAATCTTTGCACAATGCGAGTATACCCAGTGCAAATATTGGTAAGACACTGTCTGGCAAAATAGTAAAGCCAGCAAGCTATGACCATACATTTTGTTCCAGTTTTGTTGTTAAGCATCCTTTGCTTAAGGGCAAGCTGCAATAAAATTTCAGACCACATGGAAAGTTTAGTTTCAGATAGTTTCTGTTGTAGGCAAACACGATCAAACATGGTTGCAGCCTCGTCAGGCTGAGACAGTTTAGATTTAAAATTGCTTCTCTAGTCGGTTCTTATTACAAACCGGTATCGCATTATTAACACAGCTTTAGAATATTAGAATTTAGAAGCCAAGCATACGCTACATTTCAGTCAACCATACCCACAAAAAACTTTTGCTGTCTCAAATGCTGGTACCATTCACAAGCACAGCATTCCCATCAAAATAAAAAATGACTGCTAAACGCCTCTGTGGACTCCTGGAATCTCTGGACTAGCACGACTCATCATTAGCACAGAAAGGCTCAATTTGCCATTTATTGGCGATTAGTGATAGATAAGAGTTAGATTAGTGATAGTTACAATGCTATTTCTTTGTGTAAGTAAACACAACGTACAGTAAACTGGCCATTGTATTTTAGTATAACGTACATAAGCCACAGAAACAGTAAGGAGAAAGCAATTTCTTCATGTATGTAAGGCGCTTGTTTGCTTGCCAACAAGGGATGCCAGAATTTAGGAACACCAGTTCTGCCTCCTTTCGCTACCTGCCTGAAGCAGGCAGGCAGGCATGTGTATCGCAAGGTGTGTATCGCAAGTCTTCAGCACCAGTATTGCAGCGAGAGTGCGTGTATAATTGTTTTTGCAATAAAAGAAACGGGTGATCCTGTTGTGCCAAATATTGTACACTGATTTTCTAGGTGCGGTGTGAGGTGCAGAGGACTCTGCAGTTTCCTTGTGCCTTTGCATTCAAGGCCAACCTGCACATCACCTTCGATGTTCTCGACCAGATGGTCCTCATGTCTGGGTCAGAATTCAACAAGCTGGTGCGGGAGATCGAGACTCGATCAAAGAAGGAGCCATTGGTGGTGTCCAGCATCGACACTGGCAACGTTGTGGTGTTTTTGCGTGCCTTCTATGCTGCCTGCAGACTGTTCCATGATGAGAAACTGCCACAGCTGGTCCGTGGCACCTGCCTTGTACCTTGTACGCAGCACCTTTGTTACACCAGGCCGGCTCATCTGTCGCCCTGCGCAGGTCTGTAAATTTATTGTTGCGAAGTCCTTTCTAACAGCAGGCATTGCACCAGCGCTGTAGGCTCGCGTTTACACGATTTCAGCAGTGAGGCCATGGGACCGGGGGGGGGGTACGATGGTTATGTAGAAGATAGCCCTATCAAAAATGTCCAAAAGTATATAGGTAAAAACAAGTAAAATATAGTTCATCGGACCACCGCCTACCACCCGCAGACGAATGGCCTCACCGAGCGCCTAAATAAGACCATCGCCGACATGCTGGCAGTGTACGTCGACGTCGAACACAAAGACGTGGGATGCAAAGACAATGTCTAAAAATTATTGCCTATTGACTTGATTGTTGACTGATCTAACTAACCTAACCTAACTTTTACAGTTTACATAGATTCACACTCAGCTGCATGCATGTTGTTGAGTTTTAAATGGCACTTGAGGGAGCGGAGTCACAGGCGAGGTTCGATGAGCAGGAGGGTGCAAGTTTGAGAGGAAAGGGCTGCGGAACGAGAAGCGACTAGAGATCAGTTTGAGTGCGAGACATGTGTGTTGCGGAAAGCGTTGCGGAGGCGGAAAGGGCACACAATAGTACTTTTGGCATCAAGCTGTCATGCTATCTGATGGATGGAAATCAAAGCAATTTTTCAGCAATGGGCGCACTTTTCATTGTGCCTAAACCATACCTGCAAACTTCATAAACATAGCTGCAAACTGTTCTGCATTCAAGGAGTGGTAACTGCCGGCGGATGAATTTGCAACCTTGTGCTTGATGCATTGTGTTAGCTTTGTATTTTTTGTTGTTGTTGCCTCTCTCCTCCCCCCCCCCCCTACCTGACAATGTTCCCAAATTTTGAGGTCCCTAGCTTGGCAGGCATGCCAAGAGTGTCGCAACGAATAGCCGATCTCAAAAACAATACAAGATTGCTAATACTCTGCCCTCTAAGTGAGAGTAAAGTTAAGCAAAAGCTGAATTTAGCATTTATTTTTCACTGTCGTGATGAAGCACAAGTAGCAAGGACAAGTTTTGGTTGAAGTGGGTGGCGTGGGTGCAGTTATGTTGTAACACTAGCTACGCAAGAGACCCAAGGAAGTTTGCATGTGTATGTAATGCTGCACAAGGCTCTTTTGTGCATTTTTTGCGTGCCTACTTTGGGCCTTGTATATTAAAGTGGGCACATGTGCTTTATGATGCACTAAAACTTTTTAACAATAACTGAAATGCATTCTGCCACTCTGCAGGTCCACTTCGAGAACAGGAGTTCGCCATCCGTATGTCGTTCAGGAATGACAACCTGGACAAACTGTCGTTCACACTGAATCTGCACTCGTCTCTGGATGCTCTGCTGGACGCCGTTGTCGGAAGCTTCCTTCGTCAGGGAGTACGTATTGGCACGTATATGAATTCATAAACAAGAATAATTATTGGATATAATGAATGTTCAGATATAACGAAGGTATTCTGATGTCGATATTTAGGCAATAAAAATGTGGGTATTCTCAGTAAAAACAAACAAACAATTGACTCCAATTAGCTTTCTCAATAGGAATCAACTGGGACCAATAGGAACCAATTGGAAAATCCTTACTTCCAACCTTTTACGATTGGGTCTGAGGAGAAACCAATTGGAGTTGCCAATTGAAATGAACTGGACCAAATTGGAACCGATTGGAAAATCCCTAGTTCCAACTGGTTATGATTAAGTCAAAGTGAAACCAACTGACTTTGAGTCCGATTGGACTTGCCAATTGGAATCAACTGGGCCCATTGGGAAATCCTTACCTCCATTTGGTTATGATTGCGAGTTAAGACTTGGTTACGAGTTGGGGATGCAACCAATTGAGTAAAATTGGACTTGCCAGTTTGAACCAGCTAGGCCCACCTTACATCCCCAACTCTACTACCAATAGGAATAAACTAGCTAGAGCGTAACCAACTGAGAAATCGTACTTTATGAACCCATTCAAGGAAACTGGAATGAATTATAGCTATATATGCATGCAGTACCAAGGCTATAGCAAACCGGTTTCTGACAGCTGGAATCCTATTTAGGTTTGCTTTGTCGGGTATATATAGGTATTGGTATGGCCCATTGCTGCAATTGGTTATTGCAACCAGTTGATTTCAAATCAATTGGCACCCATCCGGTACAATTGTCCACTCCAACAAAAACCAATTGGTCACGTTCCAGTACAGTTAAACCTGCTTATAACGAACCTCCATATAACGAATTCCTGGATATGACAAAGTTTTTCTATTCCCCGCCGTTACTCTTTAGAAGCACATGTATTTGAGACCTCTACGTAACGAAGTGGCAGCGGGAGATCCCCTCGAAATAACGAATTTTCACCGCCCACAACCTAGAGATTTCGCCCAAAATTCTGTCATTTTTGCGCAAGCAGCAACCGGAAGCACCTTCTCCGCCGCTACGGAATGCAAAGTGCGTGAGCGTGTGCAAGGCGGGCCTGCATCACTCGACCCGGTGATGTTGCTGCCGCGGGTGTGACCTTTCCCTCTCCCTTCATTAAAACCTGATCCTGCCGCTTGCTACCTACACTGCACTGCTACCGACTCACCTACACTGAGTAGACTGCCCCCAACGCAGATCGCTTTCAAGATACGGCCTGCACGACCCGCCGCGTAGTACGCAGTTGGGGGGTTTTACGTGCCAAAACCATGATCTGATTATGAGGCGCGCCATAGTGGGGGACTCCGGAAATTTTGACCACCGGGGGTTCTTTAATGTGCACCTAAATCTAAGTACACGGGTGTTTTCGCAGTTCGCCCCCATCGAAATGTGGCCGCCGTGGCTGGGATTCGATCCTGCGACCTCGTGCTCAGCAGCCCAACACAATAGCCATTAAGCAACCGCGGCGGGTTGCAGTACGCAGTTGATGCCAGAGTACAGTACAACGCCGCCTGCTATTCCTCCCCCCTCGCTCCCTCGCTGGTGCCTCGAGCGCAACGGAAGAAGGCGCACTTCCTCCCTGCTTTTCTTTCTTGGGCGCGCGAGATTTAGACTGGTCGTTGGATCCCCTCGCACGCTTTCACTCGCACATACAGCATACGGCACGCGGTGACTGCGTTATCTCCCTTGGACTTTATACGGAACATCTATGAGCCAAAACCAATTTTAGGGCCACAATGCGTCATAGACACCATCTTTAGAACAGAAAATACGTCATAGTTGTTGCCCTCGCCACTTTGGGCGGCCAATGCTATCGTCACGCCACCAAGCCAAGCGACATGAAAAGTCAAAATGGCCGCTCGGGCCTGCCCGGGGTGGCAGTTCGCAACGTATGATGCGGGAACGGTCCCACAGTTGCGACGCAACAGCGGGGTTACCAATGCATTGGGTTCTATGGAAGCTGTGCCGGGAATGGCCGTAAACAACGTAACAGACAGGAAAACGCAGCACCCGGGAATGTAACAGCGGGGTTCTACTGTTACGCTATACGACGGCATCGTGACGCTCGCTCTTCGTTTCTGATGCCTCGGGCTTGTGCGAAACGACACACGTCCACGCGTCCAGTACCTGGTGCGACATTCCAAGGATGAGTGCTTCGACGAAAATGGGTGCGCGTTACAATTGAGGGCGCGTTAGAATCGAGTAAATACGGGTTCGTTTCTTTTTCGAATTTTCGTGCCGAGCCTGCATATAACGAAATCCTCTTTATAGCAAAGTTTTTCGGGAGTTTGTCAATTTCATTACGTCCAGGCTTAACTGTAGTTCAATTGGTCCAGTTATGTACTTATTTACGATTGGAATTTTCCAATTGGAAATTTCATAATTGGAGTTGATTGCTTTTTTGACAGGGTTAGATAGCTAGCACAGGCACTAAAAGCCTCATTTTATGCACGATAATGACTGAAATAGGCACTATAAATTGTTTGTAAACCACATTCTATGTATTGAATGCGTGTGCCCCATTTTCATAAGAAAACTGACTTAGTGTTCAGTTCCGAGGTCTGAAATGCAGCAACCACATAGCTCAAGTCATCGCTTCACATGGTTTTGCTGGGCACATTTTCAGTATTGTGCTGCAGAGCTCTGCATCACATAGTGTGGTCAGAGGTGCACTATGGAAGAGCTTTTTTGTGTTGTGTAGTTGTGACCCTTTCCACATATTGCACAGCATACAGCTGGTGACAGTATGTGGCAAGGAGAGAATGCCTGTGTAGAGGGTAGCGAAGATGAGCGAGAAACCATGATGGTCGCAAAGTCGTTTATCAAACATTTGTAATTTCGCTGTTACAGCTTCACTGCAAAAAAAATTTTGTGGCTGTATGTTTGTAGACTGGTACACAGCTGCCAATATTTCCGCGAGACAGAAGGCTGGCACTGAAGCAGAGGTCAGCATTAGGCCAGCACCGAAGAAGTAGAGGTTACTCCTCGCCATCTTGGCTGGTTGCTGCTGCGCCTGTGCTACTCGCCTGTAAATATTTGTTAATATATGTTTTTGTGCAACATTTTTTTTGGTTGAGGTTCATCCCCATCACCCAAGCACAGAACTCCAAAGTGGTCGCGCGCGATATGACGCAAACTTGGCCAGACAACCCTATTCATCGCAAACCCTATTCATCGCTGTCCGTATGGTGTTTCTGCTGCTGATCGGGCGATTATATAAACCGAAGTGACAAGATGGTGGCAAAAGACATTATAGAACCTTTGTCTAGCCCAGCATCCCCAGTTGTGCTCGTCAAGAAAAAAAGACGGCACCTGGCATTTCTGTGTCGATTACAGACACCTCAAAAAGATCACTAAGGATGCATGTCCGTTGCCACGCATATATGATGCCCTCGATTGCCTCCACAGAGCGAGTTATTTTTCATCTATCGACCGGCGGTGTGGCTATTGGCAGCTTGCCGTGGATCCTATGGACCGCGAGAAGACCGCTTTTGTAACACCTGACGGGCTACACCAATTTAGTTATGCCCTTCGGCCTATGCAATGCGCCAGCCACATTTGAACGCATGATGGATTTGCTCCTTTGTGGCTTCAAATGGTCGACCTGCTTATGTTACCTAGATGACGTTATTGTTTTCTCAACGACATTTGACAGCCATATTCAGCGCCTGTCCGCCATCCTCCAAGTGTTCCGCAGTGCCGGTCTTCAGCTTCATCCAAGAGCATTTTGGTCGCCGCGAAATAACAGTGCTCGGCCACCTTGTTAATGGTGTAGGAATCCGACTTGACCCAGAAAAAATTCGCACCATGAAGCATTACCCTGCACCTTGCTGAAGCAAAGGCGTTTGCTCCTTCATTGGCCTATGTTCATACTTTCGTCGCTTTTTCGAAAATTTCGCTGATATCGCTCGTCCGCACACCGACCTTCTCAAGAAAGATATGCCTTTCGTCTGGGGCCATTCAGAAGCTCATGCATTTTCTGCGCTTATCCGCCTTCTGACGACTTCTCCTCTGTTGGCGCACTTCGACCCATCTGCTTCTACAGAAGTTCGGACGGATGCCAGTGGATACGGAATCGGCGCCTTCCTTGCCCAGCTCCAGCATGGTCGTGACTGCGTCATAGCCTACGCCAGCTGCCTGCTCCCTGCCTCGGAATGCAATTAATTAATGAGCGTGAATGCCTTGCCCTTGTTTGGGCAATCTCTAAATTTCGGCCATACCTCTTTGGCCGCCCATTCACGGTAGTCACTGACCACCATGCGCTGTGCTGGTTTTCCTGGCTGAAAGATCCTACAGGCCGTCTCGGACGCTGGGCTTTGCAATTACAAGAGTACTCGTTTTTTGTCATCCACAAGTCTGGCCAATTACATCAGGATGCGGATTACTTGTCGCATTATCCCGTGGATCTACCCGACAGCACCAACCCTGGCACCAATGCCCGTGTCCTTTCTATATCTCAGTTACTTCATTTCGGCGATGAACAGCGGCGTGATCCGGCGTTACATTCCATCAACAGTCTCGGTTCCAGGCCCTTTGACGAGTCACTCCGGATGTTTACCTTGCATAACGGAACTTTATACCCCCATAGTTTTTGCCCCGAAGGCCCTGAGCGCTTGCTGGTGGTACCCTCCCACATGCGTATTACTGTCCTCCATCAGCTTCACGACGAACCTACAGCAGGTCATCTTGGTGTAACGCGGGCTTATGATCGCATGCGGCGTCGTTTATTTTGGTTTGGGCTTTATCGCTACAGGCTAGTGATAGGCGAGTTGCACTGGCAGACCCAAAATAAGCATTAAGGACTTTTAGGGATCAATAAGGCTTCACACATGAGTGCACAGCATACCAGGTGAACCTATACAGGGTGTCCTAGCTATCGTGCTTCTTATTTTTAAAAAGTGCATATTGTTCACAGTTGAGTAGAGCAGCCACCAGTAGTTTTTTGATGCCAACAAAACCTTGCCAAGTATGACTGTTTTGCATGCGAGAAGCATGTTGTGGAGTTTCTTCAACTTTGAAAATATATGCCTGTACTCTTCTAAGGGCAAAAAATGTGTGCACAGGTGTACGACGTGATGAAGCTGACAGACTGTCCGTCGGCCATGCAAGTTCGGTATGCCGCATCCAAGGGCATGCTTTGCATCAACCCTGCCCTGCCCAGCAAGAAGCTGCTGTGCCTACGGCCCAGCATGCAGACTTTCTCCTGCACCATCTCGGAGTACCTCGACGTGGTCAAAGTCTCCACATCTCGTATGTTGATTGATTGGATGTGTATTCTTTTGGTCCTGTTGGTGAAGCAATGAAGAAGCACAAACATGTTACCAAAGGAAGATGAGATAAATGGCAAAATCGCTCATTGATATTTCTTAGTAGTGCTTGCCATGTCCATCTTTTCATGTTCGTTATGTCCTTCTTTGGTCTCATGAGTTTAAATGGCACAAAGCAACACTGATGTTATGAGACACCATAGCATTGGTGTCCTAGCATTGCACCATAGCATTGGTACCATAGATTGGCACCATGGCATTGGCACCCTAGATTATTATTGACTTCCTGGGGTCCTTAAACATGCACCTAAAACACAAGCATCATGTGTGGCACTTGAACTCGTGACTTCTTATTCAGGTTTAATTCAGATTATGATATTTAGAAATATCATTTACAGTTGAGGCACGTCACCTCATTGAGTCTGTCCTTGTCTAATTGGTGTTAATGTCCCTTAAAATTCTCGAAGCTGTTCGCACTTGAAGTTGTCACTAGAGCATGGAAATGTTGATCGACACAGAGCATTACATAGGCACCAATAAATTCTGTCTATTGAAACTTAAAATTTATGTCTTTTGAATCTTCAGAATTGTGAGATGTGCACTGCCAAAGAACAGATCAAGAATTTTCTTTCTTCCGAGTTTGTACACTGTAAGATCCATGCAAGAACTCCCTCTAGGGACTTCGGATATGAGAGCACCAACCATTTCATGTCTAGCATACTTTGAAAGCAATGAAAACAATGAAATACGAACACGCTACATGATGACATACTGATACCCAGACATGCCTGAATATGCAGACAGTGCCTGAATTGAGCCACACAGTGCCTCATCATGTCATTGACGTTGCACTGTCATTGTTGTGCCTTCACTGCCTGTGATTTCGTCAGTAGGAAAAAAGATCTTTATTCATACAATGCCCTCAAGTCTTGTGAGGGGATGGGAAAAGTATCTCTTTCGTCTTTCGGAGCAGTCAGACCAAACTGGCCTCCTGAATGCAAAAGAGGAGCGGGTGATAAGAGGTGCCATTCAGCCATGTCTCTAGGCTATGTTCATCTGCATGCTGACTTTGGCTTAGTCGGAATGACGACGTCTGTTATTTGCAGTAACTGGGCAAGTCCATAGTAAGTTAGTTGTGTCCATGGGCTCATCATCTTGATGGCAGAGGGGGCAGCTAGTGGTAAATATGCTGGGTTCACTGGATCCAACTGCACTTTAGTTTCCACTTTTCCATGGCACGAGGTGTTGAGCAACACCCAAAATAAGTCTTGTCGTTGTCATGCCGTTGTTCTTGGACAGTTTCTGGTTCTTGTGCTTTCCCTTGTTCCTTTGTGCCTTGTCAAACCATCAGACAGCATGCACTGAGGATATATTTTGCAAACTGTCGTGAGAATGCTGGACCAACCTACTGCACTCCCGTACTACCCTGTTGTGTGGTCCTTTGCTTTTTTTGAAGCGCCTTCATTATTTTGCTTTATTCCAGGCTCTGTGACATTGAACCGACCCCTGATTACGATCCTGGAGCAGCTGGGAGTGCGGACAGACACATTTATCCGTGTGCAAGAAAACATACAATTCACAGACGTCCTCGTCGAGGAGTCCAGTGTCGTTAACGTGCTGGCAGCGTGGTCGAAGCTGCCGCTACCGTACGGGGACCTGTCCAAGGCTGGCTTTCAGCTCTCACTGGACCCCTTCTTTCGGCCGCTGCTTCTAGCCGCGTACCGAAATGCATTCGGTAAGTAATCTTAAAATGTTCACGAGGTGCAATTGCAGAGTAGTACAGTGGAATCTCGATACGATCAAGGCTAATACGAATTTCCAGATACAAATTTTTCTGTGGTCCCGACCGCCCTCCCTCCCTCCCGCGCTGCCTTCTCGCTTTGCCCCTTTCGCGAGGGAGATTGCGACGCCAGTTACCCTTGCGCCCAGTTGGAAGATACGCATTTGGTGCCACAGCACAGCGTTGGCCCCCCTCCCTCCCTCCTTCCCTCTCATCCCCCAAGGCCTTTCGCTGCTTTCACAAGCACATACGGCGCACGGCAACGATTTTATCGCCCTTCGACTCGTGCTCCATGTCTCGTGCTCCTCCTCCGCATCGCCCTCGTTGATCTTCTCTCCCATCAGTGGGCGCACCTCAGTTGAGAAGCATGCTTGCTACTGCCTTTGTCGGCGAGATTTTCCCGCGCAATTCGCATTATAACCGGTATTTCATCTCACGCGGCTGCAGTGTAAGCGGTATCCGTATATATAGAGTTCTATGGGAGGGTAAACGGGAGTCGGAAAAGGCCACGCTGTAGCCAGTTCTGCACTATTAACGGTTACATTATAAGTGGTCTATACTGTAAATGCTCTTTACGTGCGTGTGCCTGAGTGAGTTCAGCTCTGACTCTTTAATTTAGCTAGTTTTAGTTGTGTCTCGATGATACGAATTTCGGCGAGTACAATTGTGCAAACTGTGAAGACGTATATGGTAGTTGGGTGGACACTCTGCAACAAATGTATATTCAATAAGGCACCTATGTGATTGTATGGTCAAGAAAACGCTAGTCCAAATATGTCGATTTGCCCGTCGCCAGATGATTCGAACTATAGTGACCCCTTTAGTGGCAACGTCTGTCTCGGTTGAGCTTAGGGGACAGTGTATGCGCTGAGCACACGAAGTGTCACGTACCCAGTGTGATCATAATCGGATCGTGGTTTTGGCACGTAAAATCTCACAATTTTTATTTCCGGCTCACTCTAGGAAGATTTTCTAGCAATAACCTTAGGTCACAATGTGTGATTACGGTATTTACCCAATTCCGATGCGCAAAAATTGCCAGCGCGTTCACTCGCACATGACACCTTAACCTCTTTGCAACTTTGATATGCCTTGCCGCATAGCATGGATATATTTAGAAAACCGGCTGCCATTGTGCAATAATCTTTCTAGCTAAAAAATATGTTGCACATTGGATTTGTGCTTTATTTAGGAGGTTTACTGTTATTTCCACGTTAGTTTACTAGTTTGGACAAATGGAAAGTGGGCGCGTCTTTGATTCGGGGGTGTGTTATAATCTGATAATTACTGCCAAGTGAATCGGCGGTGTGTTCTGGTTTTCCTGCATCTTGTTTAATGCATAATTGAATAACAAAAAATTGCTAATTGTGTTTTAACTAATAACCTTATGGCCTTAAGTGTGTCAAAGTGCTAGCTGCCTGGAGAGAAGAATGGAGGAAACTGGGGTGCATTCTCACTTTTATAATTTCTTGTTATGTTACATGATGCATGCTAAGGAGGGGGGTATGATTGGCAGTTATGCATGCATTCTTCCATTTCTGAGTCAGTGGTGCAGGACTGGAATTGCACGCACATGCCTTGGTGTGCATACTGCATACTGCCATAGTGCATAGGCAGGAAACAGTAACCTGGACAAGTTCATATATGCTTTTTGAAGAGGACTGCATAGCCACCCTTGTGTGGAAGAACTGATTGTAAGCCAATCTTTGACATGTTCACATGACCACAGCACAGAATGTGCTGCTCTGTCATGGAAGGAGGGATGCAAGTTCAGATGTCGGGGGCCGATAGCTGCAAAAGCTGTCATAAACTGCCCTCCCCTCCATTTCCACGAGGCCAAGGATGGGGATGGGCTGTTGCTGCGTGACACTGAAGGTACTGCCATGTCTTGCCCAAGATGAACAGTGCTCCTCTTGTTTGTGAATTTTCAGCGGGCCTTCGGTACAAGACTCGCATAGTGCTGCCCGTGGATCCTGCCTGCAACATGCTTGGAGTGGTTGACACTACAAACAAGCTCCGGTATGGCGAGGTGAGTAAGAATGCTAACCAGTGTCATATGAAAAGAGGCATTTTGGTTTCCTTGTCAAGTAGACAGTTACAAAAAATGTCAGTTTTGCAACGTATTGGCGATGATGACTCAAGGTCGTGTTACCCACCTTAGTCAGATCTCAAGTAAATCCTGCCACCTACTGACCCATGTCATAATGTTCAGTCAATTAGAGTAGCCGCGAGTAGTCTTTTGTTGATGCCCTTTAATTGAATAATTATAATGGAAATTAGCTATTGTTTAAATATTTCCCTGAATGCGATGCTGTCAATGAAGAATCTGTAGGAAATTGAAACTTAAGCTGGCATGTTTTCAGCTAGGTACTCTTTGCCCATTTATTTTTTACAGTTCATAAAGAAAGCCAGCAAAATATGAAGCATTTTGTGTAACTAACCACCCGCGCACATCTAAAAGCGTAGTGCCCTCAAACAAGTTACACATAGGAGCAGTGTTGCCATGTTTGGCTATATATAGTCAAATTGGGCTACAGGAAAAAATTTTTGACTTCGACTTGGACGAGCTGGCTATGTGGCCATATTTGGGCTACTGAAAATCTGTGACTTGGCTTTGTTTCAGCTATAAGTGGCACCCTAATCGATGCTCCAGAGATGGCTCTGATTGGGTAGAAGCAAATCTCGAAGGCTATGTTATAGCTGGCTGAGCCGGCCGTGTGGCTGTGCGTGTATGCGTGCGCGAAATGACCCTCTCCCCTTTCCTTCCCATCCCTCTCTGCACCATTGTCTTAGCCGGTGGCTTTGATCCTTGATGCACATAAACTTACACCCCGCTTGACCATTATGCACCCGATCGCAGGGCATCGGGATGAACCTGGGAGTAGTGGTTTTTTCACAGTACACTGTACTCGCATGGCCATGCTCGGGAAGGGAGAGCAGTAACATAGAATCGGGGCCATTGGGCGATTGTGGCGCCGACATGAAAGAAGGGAAGCACGGGTGGATGACACGCCCCAGTGTGTTCATGTCTATGTCTTAATTCTGGGTGAAGTATCGCGCCGGGCACAGCTTTCAAACTACTCCACGTATTTCGCACGAAGCGTTAGTGCTGTTTCCTTCTCTTGCTAGATGATTGTTTGTCTGTGCTTACATTCGAGATTCATTTCGATAGGTTGGACGTAAGATCGGATCCTCCTCCGAGGGGAGAATCCAAACATGGGGAAGTGGGAGCAAGACCCCGAGCCAAATGTGGGTTCTGGTGCTTTTACTTCTAGATGCATGGTTTGCCCATATTGTCACGGATAAAGATACTCATTCTGCTATTATCGAAACATAACAACATCAAACATCAGTGCACCATGTCACATGAACTTCACCCGCCGTGTTAGCTTAGCTTGTGAGTTGTTGCGCTGCTGGCTCGAGGACGTGGGTTTGATTCCCGGCCATGGCGGCTGCATTTCCATCAAGGTGAAATGCAGAAACACCCGTGTACTTAGATTTAGGTGTACGGTAAGCAACCCGAGCTGGCCAAAATTAATCCGGAGTCCCCCCCCACTGTGTCCTGCCTTCCAATCGTATAGTGATTTTGGCACGTGAAACCCCAGCAATTCCCAGACTTTTAGAATAGGGGCCTCAAATGTTTTGGGGCCCGAAAGAAATAGCGTAGAAGCCACTGCGCATCAGCAAGACGCAAACTGTGTTTGGGTTTTGCATCGGGCACGCTATTTTCCGAATTCAATTGTCGATTTCATGGCTCGTAGGCCTAACAAACATTATTGACTTGGCTTGGTAAAGGTACGTTAAGTTGGTTACTCAAAACTAAGCGCAACAAGTTGCTTGCTGCTAATAGAATAAGTTCTAAATTGTAATTAAACACGAAAAACTAAATTACTCTTCTTATCATGAAATGGTATATTTTGTTTTAATGTTTATGCCCCAACGCTAACACCCACAAAGCTCTTTGGGGCCCCTAACTTTGCCCTATTCTAAAACTTTATTCACATCAACATAGTTTGCTTTTTGCCAGTAACCGCTTTTTACAGAATAACCACTGTTGTCAATTTGTTGTTTACCTTTGCTCTTTGTGTGGCGTCACGGCTTTTACCATTTCCAGGAAGTTACGTTCGGGACATGCTCGTCGCCGAAAACGACTGCGCGCTTCTTACACTGGTGTGCCGTCTGCATAGTAACCTTTTAAAGCTTCGCTTACACCGATTCGGACAGCGAGTGGCATCTGTTGTCTGACACTTTATTTTAACGCATGTTCTTGCCGTGCTAGAGACCTTATAGGGCATGTATCAACTAACCCGGGCCAAGCTAATTGAAAAAAAAACACGTGAAAACAAGATAGGATGATGAGACAAATAACAGGAGATATCATAGCTTGAAAGACTTGTTTTAGCTCGTAAAAAAAGAAGCCATGAGCAGGTCGCAGATCGCTGGACAGCTGAACATGTACCCTGTAGGCAGATATGACGTGAGAGTTCGACGATGCTAAACATTATTTTGCTTTCACGACAGCTAAAAAGCTGTTCGTAGTTAATATTACTGTAATTAACTAAATATAATAACTCAGTACTATCTGTCATAAAATAAAAGCACTGATTTAGCCCTCGGCAGTGATTCGCTGGAACTTGGAGCTTCCGGGCCCAACCAAAAAGGGTTCTGTGCAAGCACGATGTTGCTGTTGTTGATGTCAAGCGCCGACCGTCACGGCGGCATGGAAATTTTGTTACGACGGGTTGTGCAAAAAAAGGATTGCCGTAGTCGAATTTGAAGATGTATGCTCAAATAAAACTGCAAATAAAAATGGCTATATTTGGCTACGAAATGTTTTGCGCTTTTTTCGTGTTTGGCTACATATGGGCTGCAACTTCTCTAGCTTTTGGCAACGCCGCCTCGTCGGACCTGGCAACACTGCATCGGTGTTGGTGGAAGAGAGATAGCCCACTAACTCCTGTGGAGCGTGTTTGAGGGCGCTGCTTTCCGATGCGGGTGGACGGTTAGTCGCGTGATATTTTCATTTTTTTACAGGCTTTTTTTGTCAGCATCAAAAAATACTGGTGGCTGCTGTACTCAACTGTGAACAATATGCACTTTTTAAAAATACGAAGCACAATAGCTAGGACACCCTGCATAGGTTCACCTGGTATGCTGTGCGCTCATGTGTGAAGCCTTATTGTTCCCTAAAAGTCCTTAATGCTTGTTTTAGGTGTGCCAGTGCAACTCGCCTCACACTAGCCTGTTTTTGCAGGTGTTAGTCCAGTGTACACAGATACAAAGCCTTACTGTTCCTAAAGCTCCCTAATGCTTTTTTCCTGTTCCTTCAAGACTAAAGTCTGCCAGTGGAACTCATCTCGGGCTATTTTGATTTTTAACGTGCTTGTGCAATACAGTCGTTGCAAAGCTTTATTGTTCCCTAAATCTCGCTAATGCTTTTTTCCCCTGTTCCTTCAAGACTTCGGTCTGCTGGTGCCCTTCGCCAAAGGCTTATTGGATTGTGCAGGTGTTTGTACAGTGCACCGAGATATGCAGACCACATGTGCAGTACCATGAACCACCTAAGCGGACTGTCATCACGGGCACTGTCCTTGTCACCAAGTGCCCCTGCCTGCACCTGGGCGACGTGCGAAAGTTCACCGCCATTGACGTGCCAGAGCTGCACCACGTCATTGACTGCATCGTGTTTCCATCACACGGACCCAGGCCACACCCTGACGAAATGGCTGGTAAGCCTGCATTTTGTGGCTACTCGCAGTACTTTCCATCTTACCTTTAGTACATTAGTGACTGAAGGTGTTGCAAAATTAGTAGTAAATTTGGTTGCAGCAGACCAGAAATTCTCACCCTTGTGTTCAGGAAGATGTCAATGCGCCGATGGATACGCATGAGCGTCTTTGGCACATTCATGCCATTTCTGAATACGAGGGTCAAACTGGGTTACATGAAGCCCGGTGGTTCCGCAAACAGCATTTCAGGGTTCTTCAAGCAGCTAAAAAAATCTAGCTCCATCCCACCTCCTCACTGGTTGATCCAGAGCCATGCGACAAGCTATAAACAAGTCGTGTAACTACTGCTAAGATATACTTTGTGAGCTGCTTTCTAAATACTGTTGACCTCGATGTAATGAATTTCAATATAACTAAATTCTCAATATTACGAAGCATTTTATAACTTGTCCTTAGAACAATATATACATTGAACCTCAATATAAGAAGTGTGTGGCAAAAGAGCCTGTCTCCTCTTCTAGCCTGGCCATGGCAACTAGTGCATGGCTGTCAGTGCAGCTGAACGCATATGTGGCCTGTGCGCTTCAGCTTAGCGGTAATCTGCAGTGGGTGCCAAGGTTGGGCAAGTTGAGGTGGCCGTGGCTTCGTAGGCAATGCCTTCATCTACGTTTAAAGCTGGAGGTCGCGTAATCTCGGAGTTTCAGAGACTCGTTGATGTGAGAAGCAGACTGAGAGTTCATTCCCCTGTGCCTGCAGTTTTCGTATTAGGGTCGTGTCATCCCAGTGCAGGCGACACTATCAGCCGCAGCAGTGGAGTGAATGTGCACTACATAAAGCCAATGTGAAGATAACGTTTTGGTGAGTTGAAGAGAACGATGCCTCCGAGGACAGCTTGACTGGGGGTATTTTCATGTCCACCAATGTTCTGTATTCTGTATACCATTGAACACCGTCTTCCGTGGTATGTGCTAAAAACAGCCCTACTGAGGGAGAGGGCTCAGACTATGGTCTCCCTCATAAGCTGTGTGTTGATTTGGGATGTTGAACCCTGTGATTTTTTATTTAAATCTGAAATTGCTCTGTTCGAAGTATCGGGGAGCTCTGTCCTTTGATAAGCATCGTCTCTTCTTTTTCTGGCATGCAGGCTCAGACTTGGACGGGGACGAGTATATCGTCATTTGGGAGAAGTGTCTGTTTTTCGTGGGACCAAACAGACCTCCCATGAACTTTTTGGACAGGAACCCTGAGCCGGACAACAAAGAAATCGCGGCAAGTCTTGTTCACGAATGAATGAATTAAACTTTTATTTACGGAAGGGGGTGGCTTTATGGTCAGGATTAGGGAAAGTATGGAGGTTGGTGGGTGGTGTTAGGTAGGCATTTGTACTATAGGTGCCAACGGCATTCTTATTCAAGCCTTCATTTAGATTCAACAGGCCTGCTTTTGTATTATATTTTAAAGAATGTTTATTATTAATAATTATTCTTATCATTGTATATTAACAACATGCGTGAACAGAAGTTTCACAATCTTGGACTACGGTTGCTTTCATTATAAGCTTTTAGTTTGTTTTGGTTCAGTTATTTGGCACATTAAGAACCGCGGCACTGCACTTGCTTTTTTTCTTAGTGTTAAATTTTCACCTGATTATCCCTGTTATCACTTGGCGCAAGACATGCTTACAGTATCCGAAAATTCAATGTAACTCCCCTATTTTATATTAAGGGTAGTCTTCTGTGCACATTGCATCTATGGTGAGACATCTATAGCGTTAGATACTAGATAGCATTGCTCATCTATCTGGGCTCAAGTTTGGCTGATAAAAAGCTAGATTCTTAACTCGCTTTTACCAGTGTTTTTGGTTCTTTACTCTCGCTACAAGGAAGTATGTAGGCTGCCTTCCATTTTGTACTCCCGGTATTTTTGATTACCCAGAAGCCATCATTGAACACTGCAGTAGCCTCTAACAAATTTGAACATCTCTTTGGTCTTCATTGCAGACTGATGACATGATCAAGTTTTTCTGCAATTACATCAAGAACGACTCCATCGGGATCCTGTCGAACGCCCACCTGGCATGGGCTGACCAGGAGCCGGGGGGAATTCACTCGCCAAGGTGTCTTGCCATCGCAGAGAAGATCACAATCTGCGTCGACTTTGCCAAGAATGGTCAGACAGCCTTCTTGCGGCGTGACGAACGCCTCCTGCTTTACCCAGACTTCATGGAGAAAGGCAGCCACAAAACTACATACCGGTCGGACTGGGTGCTCGGGGTCCTGTACCGAATGTGCCGTTCCCTGGAAGCTGCCGTCGGCAGGCTCAGCCATCGGCATGTCGATTCAGGCCGGTGCCGTGCACTCGCCGTGCCAGGGTGGGAGAACTACAGAGAGTCGGCGGTTCAAGCCCTTACAGATCACAATTCAAACATACGCCGAATTCTGAGCCAGTATGGAATTGGGTCGGAGGGTGACGTGACGAAGTTTTTAACTGAGACAACACGCAACATCTTCTATACTGATGTTCTAACAGAAATGCATGACAACTGCATCAGCGATTCTGAGGAGCTGCGCAAACGGAAGCTTCGCAGAGCCTCTGCCTGGTACATGGTGACGTACGAGCCCAATGTGGAGAACACATTCTTCAGTTTTCTTTGGTGCATTGCCGATGTCCTGGTAGAAATTTTGCGCAGCTCAGATGTGCAGGCCAGGGTGTGGTGCCCGAACATCCTGCACTGGAAAGTAGACCAGCTCGTCACGAACAATAGTGACTTTATAGAAGATGACGATCTGGATGCAGGTTGCGATTCATTCAGGACTGCCTTCAGAATCGTTGAGAAGTGGCTTAAAGATGAAACACTTCTCGATCAGCATGAACCAGGCGCTTCAACCAAGCCTGGGCTGTGTTCCAACTGCCTGCTGGACATCTACACAAAGTTCTGGGAAACAAAAATCTTTCGCCAGTGGGCAGGATTGTAATGAGGAGGCGGCATGCAATGATGCTGTTGGTGGCAGGGGTACTGAACTTGACTGAATCGACGGCTCAAGAGGCAATGGAAGAAGAATGTGCGGATCGAGAGGAACCTACCGAAAAGGCTGTTTCTCAAGCCTGGCAAATAGTGGACGGTTTCTTGGAGCCTCTTTTGTTAGACGATTCTGAAGATGAGACAAATGAGCCCAGGACGTGTGTGGGACCTGCGTGCAAGCCACACAATCTTGCAACGCCTGCTGTTGAGTGGCTGTCTTTAATACGGTAGCCTACTGTAGTGTCACTACAACCAAGCAGATCATTAGTCGTCGGACAGAAGCATTGGGACGAGCCCGCTGACGACAAAAGATAAATTATTCGTGCTGTTTGATTTCAGTGGTGGCCACTTCTGCCATAATCATCGGAATTTAGTTGTTCTGGTCATCCAGAGAACGTTTTTATGCAATTATGTGATATAGAAGAGAATTATAGGCAATAAAGATTTTCTATATTGAGTTACTTGACCTGAGGGCTGACATTTATTCGCGTATTCATGCTAGGGCTGTTATTCTAGTAGGGAGAGAGAAACGTGGTGGGAAAGGCAGGGAGGTTAACCGGAAAAGATTCTTGTTTGCTACCCTGCACTGGGGGAAGGGGAAATGAAAGGCGGAGAGAATAGGAAAGAGAAAAAGCAGTCACGAAAAAAAATTCAAGGAATTAAAGAAAAGAAAAGGAGGAGGTTGGAAACGTCTGTGAGAATAAGAGTCTGTCAGATAGTCCACTCAATCGCAAAAACTTCAACAAGAGTGCCTTGACTGACTTGTTCTGACTGTATAGGCCGGCGTTCCAGGACTGTCTGCTCCGAAAGCGGCCAGTCAAGACGTGCCAGCGTGGTCGCGAATGACTGCCTATGTGCGCTGTATTGGGGACAGTGACAAAGTACGTGCTCTATTGTTTCCTCGTCCCGCAGTGGTCACACGCAGCACTATCCTCCCATCCAATGCGGAAAGCAAACAACTTTGTAAATGCGACATCAAGCCACAATCGGCAAAGTACTGTTCTTGACAGCGGGATTGGTTCCTGTGCACCACCTTCATGAGCAGATCAAGTAGCTTCATCAGCACATTCGTTACCCATTACGCCACAGTGGCTAGGGAGCCACTGAAAGGTGATGTCGTGTCCTTGCTCGACGAGGCAATGAAGGAGCTCTCGGATTTCGAGGACTAGTTGTTCGTAGGGTCCACGGTGTAAGGCGGAAAGCAAGCAATGTAGCGCTGCCTTGGAGTCGCTGAAAACACTCCATTTGTTAGGTGGTTCCTCATGAATTATGCGAAGTGCGCTACGAAGAGCAGCAAGCTCCGCGGCTGTCGATGTCATCTGGTGTGATGTCTTGAATTTCAAGGTGGAGACTTTCGCAGAAAAAAACACTGATCCTGCAGAACCGTCCATGGTGGTTGAACCATCAGTGTATAGATGGGTATGATCACTGTATTTTTCGTAGAGCATGATCAGCGAAAGTTGCTGCTTGAGAGCTGGTGATGAGAGTTCGGCTTTTGTTTGAATTCCAGGCACTGTCAGTCGAACTTGTGGCTGAGCCAAGCACCAAGGAGGAAACAAAACTCTCGTTGCAGCTGTGTAACCTGATGGAAGGTATATACGATAAGGCAGTATTGTCTGTCAAAAAGAGGCACGTGGTCGGTCTTCTGGCAGTGAGGCTAGATAGTGGGAAGGGGCGCGAGCAAGGTGCCTGTGTGCTCTGAGCGCTTCCATAATAATGTGAATCTTGGCTGGGTAGTCATGTGCAAATGCAGTGGTTTCTGATGTTGATGTACATCGTGGCAACCCTAGACAGACCCTAAGTGCCTGTGCCTGAGCACTTTCGATTGTACGAATGTTAGTTCTACAGGTATTGGTCAGCACTGCCAATCTGTACCTCAGATACCCGAGAAACAGCGTCCTGTAGAGTTGCATCATTGCGTGTACTGAAGTAGCCCAGGATTTTCCTCCAAGAAACTTGAAGAGATGAGAGATGGCTGTCAGGCGCTTCTTTAGGTTGGTGACATGGGGACTCCAACAAAGGTCACGATCGATGATTACCCCTAAGAACCTGTGCGTTCTGACGTAAGGGATATTTTGTCCATCGATGGTTATGGTGTATGGTGTCATTCGTTTCCGGCTAAATGCGATCAATGCACATTTTTCTTGGGAAATCTTGAGGCCTTGTTCATTAAGGTACGTCGCTATCAACGCCACAGATTTTTGGAGCCTTGCACGTGCTTGAGGACGTGTCACGCCAGATGCCCAGACGCGTATGTCATCCGCATATATTGAAAACTTCACCGTATTTGGTAGGCATTCTACGAGGGCAATGCGCACAAGATTGAAGAGTGTTGGGCTCAACACACCACCCTGTGGTACTCCACGGTGTGTATAGTGTTAAGAAGTTGGGCCGTCTTCAGTATTCACAAATAGACCGCATATGTAAATAACTGTGTGTCCAACGATAAAGCCTACCACCAAGGCCAACCATTTCGAGAGCCTCTAATATAGCCTCATGAAGAACATTGTCATATGCTCCTTTGATGTCGAGGAACATGGCGACAGATAATCGCTTACACGTCTTTTGATGTTGAACGTAAGTAACCAAATCAATGACGTCAATGGAACATCGGTGACGTCGAAAGCCAGCCATTGCGTCTGGATAAACTTCATAGCGTTCCAGGTACCATTCAAGTCTGGCGAAGATCATTCGTTCCATCACCTTCCCAATGCAACTAGCCAGCGTGATTGGGCGGTAGGAAGTAATCTCTAAAGGAGACTTGCCAGGTTTGAGGAGTGGTACCAGGCGGCTGGTCTTCCATTCTTGAGGAACGTTTCCATTCTCCCAGGACTCATTGAAGATGTTCAGCAAGGCACTTCGCGCTAGTTCACCAAGGTGGCACAAGGTACGGTAAGAAATACCATCTGGTCCAGGTGACGACGACCGATTACATAGGGCAAGTGCTGCGTCGAGCTCTTGAGTGGTGAACGGCAGATCCATGCGTGAGTCCCGTGTGTCCGGAACGTAGTCAAAGGTAAGGGAACTTGATCCCACTGACTGGCCTGTAATCATGGCACAGAAATCTTCCGGTACGTCGAGGTCTTGTCGGCGTTGGAAAAGTGCTAGTGCCTTGAATGGAAAGCGTTGTTCCGGAACAGAACGTAGGCCTCTCACAGTTCTCCATATTTGAGACAGTGGCTTGCGGGGGTCAAGGGATTCACAATACTTTGTCCATCGCTCCGATTCCAGTTTATCTATGCGGCGGTGTATCTTCTTTTGAGTGCGCCAGGCTGTCCTTAGATCGTGAATGGACTTCGTGCATCGGTATCTTCGTTCGGCGCGACGATGAATAGCACGAAATCGCTCTAACTCCAGGTCGAATTGCGAGTACTTCGAAGAGCACATGAGCGTGCACATAGCGGTCTGCGCCGCTTCTTTAATAGCTTCCTGCAGTCCAGATATGACCTTTCTGACAAGTGTCCTCCAGGTGGTTTTTAAACACAGTCCAATCAATTCTTCGTAGTGTGCTTGGCGGGTGAGTGTTAGACATGCCATCAATCTTGAGGTAGGTGGGGATGTGATCGCTGCCATGTGTCTCAATGTCCAAAAACCACTCAATGCGCGTGGCAAAGTGGCGTGATACAAAGGTCAAGTCCAGGCAGCTGCTGTACACTGTGCCCCGTAGAAACGTAGGACTAGCATCATTGAGCAGCAAGAGGTCATGATTGGACAAAAACGAAGCGAGTCTTCGTCCGGTTGCGTTGACTTTTGAGCTTCCCCAAATGGTGTGATGCGCGTTAAAGTCCCCGGTGATAATCCAAGGACCAGGAGATGCTTTTATTATGTCTTCTAGTCTTTTGGTGTCAAACGGGCTTGATGGAGATAGGTACGTGCCTACAAGTGTAAAGGTGAGCTTTCCATTTTTGATGGTTAAGCAGACATACTGATTGTCGTCATGAGGTTGCACAGGCTGGATGACGTAAGTAAGCTCACGGCGAGTAAAGACGACTACCTTGCTATTTCTGTTGTTATTTGAGGACGTAATTGACTCGTAGCCGGATAGTCTGATAGGGTGTGTTAAATTTGGTTCGCAGATAACGATTATTGGAAATCGGTTAACATGTACAAGCTGGCGAAAATCAGCAATGCGAGATCTTAGACCTCTGGCGTTCCACAGAATAATTGATGCTTCTTTGACCTCCTTACGAAATAACTGGTGGTTGTCAGCCATGGTTCACTCGAGGGTTGCTAGGACTGGGCTCAGCGAGTCCAGCACTTGTAGTCCCCTTCGAGCGGATGGAGTTTCCATGCTGGTCAGCATTACTCTGATGACATCAATTATGGACCGTAATATCGGGATTATTTGGCGGTCTACTGTTGGCAGAACATCAACTGAAGGTTGCTTCGATGGAGGCATCAAATGTGTAGTCTCCTTGGAAGACTGAGCGCTCGGGAGCGCTGGCCAGTCTTCTACAAGGGAAGGATTTTCCGTTGGAGGCCTCCTTGTGATCTCGGGTCTGCTTGCACTCGAAGCTGATCTCGTTGGCACAATCTGTGCATGAACTGCACATTGAGTTGTACGTTTCCGTCGATGATGTCGACGCCGGATATTTTCAGAAGCTTCACTGTGAGATGAGCTGTCCCTAACCATCTGTTTCAGGATAGCAAATTCTTTTTTGATCCGTGCGCAGTCTTTAGATGTGGCTTCATGAGAACCGTTACAGTTGCCACATCTAATGTTGGTTGCGCGGCAGACGTCTGCAGTGTGCGACTCCGTGCACCGAGGGCACACTGCAGATTTTGCACAGGCGCCGTCGACATGTCCAATCTTGAAGCATTTGTGACATTGAAGCGGCTTAGGGACAAACGGCCGTACAACATGTCGGAAGTGACCAACCTTGACATGCGAAGGGATAGAGTCGCCCTTGAAAACTATCTTCACGCAGCGGCTGTTTCCGAGGCGGCATACGGGCGTTATGACTACTCCTTCATACGCCGGTTTAATCAGAATGGGCAGGTCTGAGTTCATAATTGCCAGGTCAATGTCGTAGATTACACCGGCAGTGCAGGTTTCTTCCATTGGTATAATCGGTCTTACTTTGATGTTTCCCAATTCTGTTATCTGTCGGAGCTTATCCAGTGCATTTCCCCGGGTCGTGTCCACAGCCAAGACATTCTTTCGCGTGTTTATTCGGACCTCCTTAATTTCGTTTGGTGCCATTCCCTCTAGTAGGGATTTGTTTTTATGGGATACGGACACGAAATCTGAAAATTTTACGAAAATGCTGAAAATGAATCCAAGTCACTTAGCTCATTTTTTGAGCCGATGGCTTTATTTTTGGTGTTTTTGTGAGCGCGCGCCTCGGTGCCCGATCCATGGGGGTTGGAAGGCGTGCCGTCACGACACTCTCGTCGGATAGCCAGCCGGGCAGCCGCGGTCATTCGAAGCACGCCGACGCCGCCATCCCGAGCATGGATTCGAGTTCTGGTGCGTCTACCAGTGATGAGTACACGTCTGAAGGCGAGGACCTTTTCAACTTGGCAAGAAATATTACCGCTTACGGTTACAAGCCTTCCGCCTCAAGCGACGAAGAAGAGCAGGCGGCCGTGGAAGTGCCGGTCAAGTTTTCACAAACAGTAGCACGAAGATTTCGCTCTGCACCAGACACTTGTGCAAAAATTATTTGTCAATTCCTCTGTAAACTTGCTTTTTCAAGAGCGCACGCAGGCGAGGCAGCTGCATGGTACTTCAGCAGTGCGTGAATGACTGAATGTTAGTTTATGCCGTCGGCGTGAGCAACTGCTGTGAGTTATCAGTACCTCCGAGGCTCTCACGTCCACTTCACTAGTCGACCGACAGATGGCAGCACCTGTCTGGCATTCTGCCCAGTTTTTCTGTTTTTGCTTGTGGAGAAGCAGAGCTGTGTGTGTGTGTCTGATCTCGTGAGTCGCGCTCGCTAGCCTTGTATTGTATTACTATGCTTTGCCAACATTTTTAAAGACATTGCTGCCTTCGTGCCCAGCCTCGGGCATCTCGCCCCAGCCTCGCCCTCACACTGCTCCTGAAGGCTGCAAGTGAACGAAAACAGTACTGACATCTTTACGCACCTCCTGCTTTCCAACGCGCTGCTGATCATTTCTGTCTTGCGTTTTCGTGAGAAGACCGATGGCACAGTGTCAGGCTTTAAGCATTGCCTTTTGAGCGGCATGCCGAGGATTTTCAGCACAGCCGGGCTGGTCACATAATCATCGTCGACCCAGTGGCCCTCGCAAATGAAGTCATCTTTAGAGGTCTCCAGGCTGTGCGTGATGGCTGACAGGCAGGTATTCAAAGTTTACGCACCTTCTCGTCTCTGGGAAACGTGTGTGACGGCGTGTAACTACCGACAATGTTGTTATAACAGCAATGTCTGGGCATTTCCTTCTGCCGCGACGAATGCGTCAATACCGAGCGACGACTGCGGGAAGGCGCATGTAAGACGCACCACCTGCGTGGAGCACTGACGGGGATAATGTTTCGAACGGCCCACGTGCGAAGATCTCCGAAAGGGGTTAAACAAACGCTGCAAGGGACCAACACCCCCGGAAACACTGCGACGATTGTGGCCAATCTAGGCCGTGCGCGTGCGTGGGTGTTATAACGTCAAATTTCAGCTTCTGCCGGCGGCCGCTTGGAGGCAAGGTGCAACAGAAAACCCCCCAAAAAAAGATGTTTCGCATTCTTTTTTTCAAAGCAGCTTGTTGTATTCGTCATTTCCAGCACGTCAACTTTTGTTCCGACGCAAAAAGCACCCGCCAACTTTTCTGTCCGTATCTCTTTAAGGGCGATTCCCTACTCGGAGGCATTGTCATGCATCACAACTTTTGACAACGGCTGTAAAATACTTTTAGACTCTAAATCTCCATAATTATATCCTGGGTCCTCTCTACCAATAGCGCCATGCCGTATTGCGATCGTAGCGAACCTGTTTCTTTAACCCCATAATGCCCACGTTCTACATAAAGGATAACGTAAAAAACTTGCTAACATTTATTTGCAGCTATAGAGAGGGCATTTCTGATTAAAACAATGAAATGTTATTTTAGGTGAAACTTTATTATGCTAATGAATAAATAATAATCGTTCTTTTGAACTTTGCACACCACAGAACTCGCTCCAGAGTATCAAAAACACTACTACAACCTATGTGTCACATTTCCTGTACTTAAATCAACATTTTGAGGTATCCAGTTCTGCGTAGCATAAAAGATACATTGGGCATTTAGACAGCTAAACCAATGGGAGTGAAGTGCTTCCAATACATTTAAGCAAATCTCGTATTTATCATCATTGCCGCCCTGCTGATGACACGGCTAGCTGAAGGCTACCAAACTGCAGTCGTCCGCCCATGTTAGGGGCATTTCGATAGTATTTGCAGAACAGGAAAGCGTGTCCGCCACGCTGTCCCCTCCAATGAACAGTGTCCCCTTTACGGAATTTGAGGACCGCGGTGAAAGGAGGCACATTGGGAAGCTAAACGTGCCGAAAAGCATAAAACATATCTGCTGCCACCACAGTAGTTCGCCGCCATTGCCAGGCAAAGAAAGAGGCGAGTCCACATGATAACGAGGCCTGGCGATTCCCTCAAGAACATTCCCAACAAGGGTTTTTTCACACACCTATATCTGTCACTGTTTAGCCAGCAACACGCGCAATAATGAATGTTAAAGCGAAGAGCTTTCTTTGGCTAACCGGGCAGTTCTATGGATGGGCGTCGAGAATCTTGCCTGGCAAAGGAGTTTTAGCATGTCCGGTATTCCGGCAAATGCAGGTGCACTGCGCGTTTTGCCGGATGAAAGGAGGCATAAATGAGCGCGACCAGAGTGGTGCAGCCACCTGGTGGTGCAGAGCTCAACCAGGCAAACCCAAAGCTAATACTGTAGTAATCAGGTGCATTCTATTTAGCTACTGGTGTAAATTTCTGCAGCTGTGTAATGGTGTCACACATATCCACTGCTGAGAATTTGCACCAGCAGAGAAGTAGAATACAGTCGGTCATTGAAATATTGGATCTGTTTAACTAGGCTTGCTGCTGAGTTAGTTGGTTCATGGAATATCGTAAAATTAAAAGGAGCACAAAACCAACACGGACAAGACTGAAATACACAAGCGCTCACTAAACACTCGCACCTCAGGAAAATATGAAATGAGAATTCCGGATCTGCACATGGGCGTGACAGAAATATCACAGAGGCGCTTAAAACGAAAGATTTCTGCCAGTATTTTATCAAACATGAGGACCTTGTCAGCTCAATGTTTCAAGCAACCAAGCTTCTCCCTTCAAGTTAACAGATGTGTCGCTAACCGAATCGTCACCCCTCTACTTGATAAAGAAAGCCTCCAACCTTGACTTCTAGGCTTCTGAACAGCCTTGTTAAATAATATGTCAGAATAAATTTGCTTTATGGCAATGTTTTAAGTCCTTATTTGGCCCCTAATTTTTACCATGAGCCTGTATTTATGATATTAGTAGCAAAATCAGTAGTAGCAAAATGTCAACAGTAATTACCCATTACTGCCGAGATATCTAGACACAGTGACACTCAATCAATCAATCAATCAAATAATTTGGCATTCGTCACAGCATCTGCACGTAATGAATGGGAGGACAAGAACAAAAAGCTGCTAAGTAGCAGCTTGACATGGTTCTTTGCCCCTATCCTTGGCAGCCAAAAACAGAAACACATGTAAATACATTGGATAAGTACACAAGCTTTAGTTCACATGTATACCAATTTGGTATAACTAAAGTAAATAGTAGGACGTTCTGGCGGGCTAGTTGGTGCATAGCTTTTAGACGTTTTTGTAACTGCGCTAAAAACCGAGCACACATGAAAGAAACACCACGAGCGCAGTGGTGTCGTGTGTTTCTTTCATGTGTCCTCGTTTTCTCGCGCAGTTATAAAAATGTCTAAAGTAAATACAAAACAAGAAATATTAGAGTGCAAAGAAAAAATACACATAAACATTTATGTCAATTACGAAATACGTACATTCTGTTAACAAAAGGCATTGCCTCGCAACAAAATAGAAACAATCTGATAATTTTGCACGAAGAAAGCAGGAAAAATACAAAAATTAGTGTAATAAAGAATACATCAACTCTTTTTATAATTAAGTGTAGGTTTGAGATACATTACAAGGATGACTTCATTGTGAATGTTACACACCTGACAGCTCAAAAGCAATTTTGCAAGGCCAGGGCACGATGTAATTGTGCCACACAGAACAATAACAGAAGATGCAATGTGCTTTTCCAACAAATGCATGCCTAAGCATAGAAAAGGCGGTGTACTACTGACGATTCCCAGGGTGGTTGAATGACAGATTTCGCTTTACATATACCTGTCAAGTCTCCCGAAAATTGCATAAATTATACCAATTTGGGCTCATCTACGATTTTACAAATGTTGAATTAAGCTTTGAGAAATAAATTCTGTTTGCGAAAAAGTTTCGCTCATTGATTTCCAACCCTTCCGTTGGAAGTCTTGCGATGGTCAAAGCACGCAACACCTTCTTCAAGTTTATGCAGACATGCTCCTGAATCAGGCGAAAACGGCTACAGCAATGTTGACGAAAAGTCGGTTATCTAAAAGCTAAGTGTTGATTGTCAGTCTCTGCTGTTCCAAATTTGTTTCTGCTTGTGTGCTGTCTCTAAAGGTAAATTATCGTTAAGTGCATATGTATCCCACAAAAGGCATGTGCACAGGGCAATTAAGCTGCTAAAAAAAGGCGCCCTCCCTCTCTCTACTCTTTGGCCGTATCGAGGGATTTTATGAACTGTAGAGTTCTCAGTTTTGCAGGTATGCTTTAGCAATTTTAGAAGGAAACTTTGCTACCACAGAATGACAAGAAGAGCTTTTTTCCAGCAAGTATTTTTACATCGGTAGATAGCAATTAAGGAGGAATCTTCTACAGCCTATATAGTGTATTTCTGCAGTGGCTGTCTCTGATTATATATAATATATATGTATATGTATAGATATATTTATATATACATATATAAAAAAAAAGTTGGGGATTCAACAAAAGACTTCTTACTGTTCAAGTTTTACAGCAGGAGTGGACACGATTTTGCATGGTAATGTCAGTATAATTATGTATTAAGTTTCACTCTAATTAGCATTGAAATAATGATTTTAGGGGGCATGCTGTAATTGCAAAAATGAAGCTAGCCAATACTCGAAGCATACTCTGCTAGAAACTTTGAGCACGGGACCAGTTTCAAGGAATAAGCACACAAAATCTGGTGTATCACTGCTGTGCTAGGTAATGTTTCCACACTGGAGAAAACTTCAGTACAGAAAAAAAAGTGGAACATCGCTGTATTTAACGTCCGATTATGAGTTCATATTCCTCGAAACTGGCGATTTTTAAGCAAATGTTAAGCTTGATTAGCCAGTTCTCAGTAGACAGCTGTACTGGCAGTGGTGCATATTTTTATTTTCACTACTTGTGTGAAGCTTCGTCGGCAAAAATTACCCTTTTATGCTGAATCTCCCATTTTTATTATTCTGAGACAGTCATTGCAGGAACACACTGTGCAATAATCCTTCGATCATTTGATGTAACACTCTGCATATCCGAAATATGTTTCGTTTTATGTGTTCAGAGATGCTCTTGAGCAGAGCTTGACTCAGATGCACGATTGCCTCAAGCTTGCACAGCTATCAAGGTATAGGAAAGATAGTTATGCATCAGTGTGCTATTGTGTTTTTTTTTTTGGTGCTTTCTCAGGGGTTAATTCTGTGAACAAGTGTATTCTAAGGAAGTATTGATGCAGTGCATGTTTTTTCATAGCTTTAATCAAAATGTGAAAATAGATGTTGCTAGTTTATGTGTGTCTGAAGAGACATTAAGGAAATTTTACACTGGTTACGTTGATCTGAATATCTATGTCATGTACCTCGGTTTGACCTCACAGTGGCCAGAGAAGGTTTGGGTGGTATATGCCATGAAGTCAACGCCTTGGTAAAAAAAGTCCTTTACATTGCAGTTACAGTTCTAAAAATGGGTAAACTATTTTTTACCTATACTGTTTACTATTTCATGAATAAAAGCTGAAATAACATTGATCCATTGTGCAGTCTATTTGGTGTCATATCTACCTTCCCACTTATGCAGAGGATTCAAAGTCGGTGACTATACTGTACTTTTGTTAAGCATTAATACCTCAAGACTAGAACAGTAGGGTTGAACACTGTAGATTAAAGGTGCGAGTATTCTACAATGGACAAGGACAATTAAAATGCAATCTTTTTATTATTCTGGTATTGAGGCGCACTTTGTAACCATTCATTTCATGTTTTATCTTTGATCCTGAGCGGCCAATTGCAGTTGACAGTGGAGCTTCCTAAGAGCCAATTACAAACGGAAAAAAGTATTGAAACTTTATTGGAAGTAAAATGTATTGGAACTAAAATGTATTGTTACAAAATCTGGCCTGAAGTCACCTTATCACTGCATGTATTGGACATTTCTCAATGCAGCTGAATTTCTTGTAGCGAGGGAAGATAACAGTATTAGCTCTCAGTACGAACCTCCCCTCCACCGCAAAATTTGTGGCACGGTCCTCCATCGCAAATTGTGTCATGGCCCTTCCACGTCACGAGTATTGTTGAAGGTGAATGAGGAAGTTGTTTAACAGAATTATGTGCATGGTATGCGCATTAATGGGCTGTCTTTTTGCCATTGAATGGACATAAACGGGAAGCCACAGTTTTGAGAGCCAAAAAAGTCTGCTCGATTCTCTCAAATCATTTGGAGATCGAGAAAGAAAGAGTGCGAGTCACACGTTCTCAAAACATGCCCACATACCTGCCGCTGCACACACTCTGCAGTGTACACCATGCTTCCCGGAGACTGTTTTAGCTCGACTCATTATGCCAAGAAGCTTACACGAAGTAGGAGGAACTAGAAATTCAGACGATTACGATACTCCCTAATGCGAAATTTGAGCGTAGGTCTATACGTGTTTTCATTTCGCAATGTATTGGCTGGTGCGGTCAATGCGTCTCGGGCGGCACGTTGCACATGGAGTGAAGCGTCGCCGACAAGTAACACAGAAGCACAACGATCGCGGCGAGCAGAGTCGGCGATCGTCGAAAATCTGATCTGCGTGTCAAGCACTTGGGCTCGTATACATGAATAGTGGAAAATTGCAAAGTAATCGCTGGTGCCTGCGTGGCTTCCAGAAAGCATTACCTAATTCGCGTTGCGCATACAATCGGATTAGAAAAAGATTCCGTGACAACAGCCTAGGAATGGTCGAATATTTTTATTTCGATTAAAGTTTAATCATTCATCATGTTATACTTTAATCGATTAATTGCTTTCGATGCAGGGTATTTCATTGAATAATTGATTAATCGAAATTTTTGCCGAATACTTGTAAAAAGGTTGAAACACAGTTATCTACTTTTGTAGAGCCCTATTTTAACCACATTTGAAAGAAGTGTATAAACGTTTGATAACGTTTACTGTTTAACTTGTTAAAGACAAAATATAGTTGACACTAGTGGCTTTTGAAAAGTTAACCAATATATGTTATAAAATGGTACTTAGTGCCGAATTAACAAAAATGGCAATAGTTGAAGGTGAATCCAACTGAAATAGGCAAGAAATTGTAATATGCACTGGAGAAAAGAAAGCTACAGGTTTAGAATTTTAAACCACATGCAATTTTCAACAGTGACAAGTGGATGGGTTGTTTGGTTGAAACACACCTTGTTTGAATGGCCACACAACCAACATGCAAGGATAGATGCTTGGACGCTATAGATTTGCTGGAATCCATACGAACTTCATCGCTATGTCATATAAATGCTCCGCTAGGCTCAGCATCACTTGCGACTTGGAAAAACAGTCGACAGTCACTCAACCACAGCCGCCCAGTCATTGCTCGTGCGCCGGCATTTCAGTAGGATTTTTTAAATTTTAGCGCCACGCTTGTCAAACTCTCGAAAACGATAATTCGTAGGGTCTAATCGGTAAAGTCGAATAAATGAAAGGTGGACGTCGATCAAGGTTAATCACTTTGCTGGATGCACGTAATAAATTGATTAATCATGCATCTATATTACCAACCCTAGAAGAGCCGACGAATAGAAGTTTTGATAGCTTTCGAGAAACTTCTGAAACATGCTGGCGCATCGTGCGTCGAGTGATAATGTTTAACATTTGTTAGGTGATGAAACGCGGTGACCGAAGAAAGATAAAGTGAACAGACGACACACGATACACTGGCACCATATCGTAGTGATCGCCGGCACTACGCTTTTCTCTTTCATTCTTCGCTGTTGTGCTCGTTCACTCGGTTACACTGCTGATGCTCGCCGCAGGAACGGGCCATAAAGAGCTCTGCTCAGAGAGCGGACATGGTTTCACGTACGTGTGAGGACATCTCTCGGCATGCACGAAGCTGAAAAAAGAAATGATGGAGACACCTACAATGACGACTTGCGAACCCAGCAGCTCCATCAATGAGCCATTTGGACGGTGAAGATCGCCACATTTCCGTGTACGTATTCTGGGCCCAAGGCAGCTCTTGCCCACTGCTTTTCTACAGATGCTGCTGCTGCCGCTCCTGGGACAGTTGATGTCATTGCCTGCAGTACAGTTGACCTTGCGCCATAAAAATCTACCACTAACTGCCTGCAGTGCAGCTGACTGATACCCATACTGACGAACAGCGCATGAGTACTGTACCTTGCATGGAGAGCCCGCCAATCTGTCGCGACTTATCGAGTCTGCATTATCACCCACCGCCGTTACTGGACAACTTCATGCTGCTCGTCGGACAACATGGGGCGACAATATCTACACCGCCTTCTCAAAAGCGCATGCATTAAGCGAAGCTTCGGGTCACGACATTGCCACAATTGTTTAGCGCCCACCAACTGCTTTTCTACGGGTCAGTTACTGTCAAACTCGCTGTTAGCGTTACAATATTTGCTTTCTGGTGGTGTCATGGTCAGCCAACCTTTTCTGCACTGCTCTTGTTTATGTTTTGTGATTGCTGTTTTTGAGTGGGGATGTTGAGGAAAACGCCGGACCTATGACAAAGGCTCAAGAAGAGAAGTTAGATGGTGTGGCCGACGCTGTAAAGTGTCTTGAAGCCAGCAACGCAAGTCTTCTCGAATCAATGTTGAAAGTTCTAAATATGCACGCAGCCCTCAAAACAGACCTCGGAAGTCTAACCAAACATGTACACTAACTGGAAAACAAATTAGAATCTGCTTCATCAGTTGATGCCCCAACAACTCTCGAAAGTGGCTTTTCTAGCATCATTAAGAATATGGATAACCTAGAAAACCAGTTACGCAGATCAAAAGTTTTGTTTTATGGTGTTACCGATACTAAAGAATCCGAAAGCTTGGAAAGTTTAGAGCGACTTGTGCATGAATTGTGCCGTGATAAGCTTGGTGCCACTGACTTCCATTGCTAGGGCATACTGTGTGGGCCGTTTATAAGCGCCCTATTATAGCTAAGTTCTTCAACGATAAAGCAATTGAGGCTATTTTAAGTAGATGCAGAAAGCTGAGGGCCATATGTTTCTGCATGGGACGTGACTATTCCCAAGCCGATTGTGATAAACGCCCCCAACTTCTCCAATTCTCTCGATCGATTAAAAAACAAGGTGACCGCGTGCTACTAACGTTCGACAAGCTGCATATCAATATTGATACTTATGTGTGGGATGACGCGGGTAGCCGTGGTGTGCCAGTTCGTCATCCCACCACAGTGTAACCTGTTTCGACAGATAAGTCATCTTCTCCAGAGACTGCGTCATTTTTGCCGAATATGTGCCCTAATTTAAAGATTACTACGAATTTCCTCTTCACAAACATTAGAAGTGTTCATCCCAAAACTGTCGCTCTTTCTTCGCTCGTAGATTGTATGTGCGCTTCACTTCTAGTACTGACTGAAACTTGGCTGGACGATACCATTCCAGATTATAACATTCTTCTCAGTGAGTGAATTTTGTTTTTTTATTGTGACAGAAAAAATAGAAAAGGGGGTGGTGTCCTTACCACAAAGAAACAATTATCTGCTGTTCAGCTCGCTGTTGCTACTTTCCTTGAATGTGTATGGATATGGTGTAAATTCGGAGTTACTGATATTATTGGTGCTTTCTACCGGCCGCCCGATATGTCTGATGGATTTTCTGGTGAATTCCATAGATTACTCATTGCCTTACATGTGCGTTTTCCTAACTCTATTTTCCTCGTGTTTGGCGACATTAATTTTCCGAACAATGAATGGCCCACTCTTTGTGTTAATTTCAGTGATAAAGAAGGCCACACTTTTCTTCATTCTTCTTGGATTTTTCTCTTGCTCAATTATAAAATATATTAGTCCTACCCGTCGTTCCGCTACCACGGCAAATATCCTTGATCTTGTCCTAACAAATAACCCTGACGTTCTTTCTGATATACTGCATTTAAATGGTTTATCTGATCACGACATTATCACCGGGTGCATCATGCATTCATTCATTCAAATGAAAACTACCATTAAGAGAATTCATTGCTAAAATCACGCTAATTTTCAGATGATCACTCGGAACTGCACACCTCTGAGAACTTCCTGGCTCAGTATTCATCACGCACAATTGAACTAAACTGGCTGTCTCTCAAAACCACTTGGTCTCACCTTGTTGATAAGTATGTGCCAATCATCACCATCCGACATCATAAAAATTCACTTTGGTTCACGAATCGTCTTCGTCATTTTAATAATAAGCAAAGAATGTTTGTACCACCAAGCAATGATAACAGTTCTGTAATCGTGGACAAGTACAAGAATTGCAATAAAGAGTATCAGTCGCTGCTTAGAACAACCCGTCCTAATTTCTTCAGTCACGACCTGTCTACTATGTTAACCAATAATGCTCATAGATTCTGGCGCATCATCAATGCGAGTTCCTATCCTGATTTAGTACTAATTAATGCTGACGGATAAAGTCACTGAAACTGAGTGTTCGCAGCTTCTTAACGATGCATTTTCATCAGTGTTCACGGATGAAGATATAACTTTTTTGCCAATGTTTGGGCCATTGCCTAGCATTTCCATGCCAGAAATTGTCAGTGAGTCTGGTATTTTTGCCCTGTTGAATAACCTCAAAATTAATACTAGCTCTGATCACCTTGGTTTCAATAAGAAGATACTTAGTGCTTTTAACCATTTTTCAAGCGTTATCAGCCCTGTTTTCACGATCATTATCATCTGGCATTATTCCTCATGACTGGAAAATAGCAAAAGTAATACCAATTTTTATATTGGGTGACCACTCTGTTCCACTTAACTATCATCCTATCTCATTAACTAGCAACATATGTAAACTTCTCGAGGACGTCATACATACACAAGTCAACTACCTAGAAGACTATGATATAATTTTGAAGTACCAGCACGGTTTTCACAGGTATTATCCATGCGACACGTAACTCGCCGGATTTCCTCACGATATATTTTGCACATTTAACTTAGGATTCCAAGTTGACGCAGTCTTTCTTTACTTCTCTAAAGCTTTTGATCACGTTCCTCATCACAGGCTTCTAATTAAATTTACACACTTAAATATTCACCCAAACGTTCTGGCATGGAATAAAGATTTCCTTTCCAAGAGACAATTGCCCTGTGCTAATAGCTGTAACTCTTCTTCTGTGCCTTTAACATCTGGAGTCCCCCACGGCAGCGTACTTGGTCGCCTACTTTTCTTAATTTGTAAAAATAATCTATCCAAATGTGCCTCATCTCGAATTCAATTATTCGCGGATGATTGTGTTATATATCGTAATATTAATAATGACGCTGACCGCCTTTCTCTACAAACTGATCTTGATGCGGTAACTGCTTGGTGCTCCTCTTGGCTATATATATATATATATATATATATATATATATAATGTCATTAAATACGTCTAAAACAAAGCTAATGTTATTTACCAACCATTCTACTCAACTTCCTACCGCCTACTTTCCCAAATAATGCTGGCGTAGAACTTGCGCTAACTTACAAGTATCTTGGCCTTCATCTTCAGTCTGATTTAACTTGGAATTACCACATTAGGGAGTTTTAGTATAGCGGGAAACGCTTACGTTAGCCTTAGCGTGCGACGCAACGCTAACGCAGAGAAAGGCTCCACTGCGCGGTGCAAGGTAGTGTTTTAGAATAGCGGAACGGAGCAAAACACTAACGCTAACGCAAATACACTTGGGCTTCATGTCGAGGCGGATACAGCAAACATGAGCAAATCCTCTCGTTAAGCCTACTCCACCGCTAATCGACAACGTATATTGAAAACAACGCTCATTTGTCACCTATACGCCGCTGTCGAAGCATGATCACGCAAATCTAAAGCAAACACGGGCATTAGTGGGGAACAAATGAGCCGAACAGACTCGATAGATCCGAAGTGGACGGCTCTCGCTTCAACAGGCGCCGCCATCTTGCTCTAAGTACGGAATCCCTTGCGTGCGTTAGCGTTGAACGCTATATTCCGGAAATAGCGCACGTACGTAAGAGTTCTGGCTACGTTCACGTTCTGCGCATGCGCAGTTTGCAGCACGCAACGCTAACGCTAAATCCTTGCGTTTGCTGTTTTCCGCTATACTAAAACTCCCTATTAACACCGTCTTAGCTTCAGCTAACCGTGCATTCAGTCTTCTTAAGTGTAACCTCAAGCCCGCACCTTCACACTTCAAAAAGAAAAAAAACTTGCTTATATCACGCTGATCCGGCCAAAAATTGAATGTCTGGTGTACCTTGATGATGTCATAGTGTTCGCTTCTACGTTCGAGGAGCACCTTAGTAGGCTAGAAGTGGTACTGCGTGCTATCAAGTCTTCCGGACTTACGCTGAAATCTGAAAAATGTCGCTTCGCCTACGAACAGCTCAAATTCCTGGGCCACGTTGTTAGCTCTGCAGGCGTTTCACCAGACTCCGAGAAGACAACTGCCGTGCGACACTTCCCACAGCCCCGTGAAAAGAAACGCATCAGAATGTTTCTCAGACTTTGCGCCTACTATAGACGCTTCGTCAAAGACTTGTCGCGGATCACAGAGCCGCTGACACGCCTGACAAAAGAGGACGTCCCATTTGTATGGCATGCACCACAAGAGCAAGCGTTTCGAGAGCTCCAGCGCCGTCTCCAATCGCCGATCATTTTGGCGGACTTTGATGACAACACGGAAACTGAAATCCACACTGACGCCAGCAGTATCGGCCTCGGCGCCGTTCTTGTGCAGATACAGAACGGACGAGAACAGGACATCGCCTATGCCAGTCGCTCTTTATCGAAGGCAGAGTTAAACCATTCCACCACGGAAAGAGAATGTTTGGCAATAGTGTGGGCAACATCAAAATTCTGCCTATATGTGTACGGCAGATCGTTTACTGTCGTTACCGATCACCATGCCTTGTGTTGGCTTGCAAACCTGAAGGACCCGTCTGGACGCCTCGCAAGATGGAGTTTTTGACCTCAGGAGTTCGACATTTCTGTAGTTTACAAGAACGGAAGAAAGCATTCAGACGCAGATTGTCTGTCCCGAGCCCCCGTCGAGCAACCACCAGAGTGTACAGACGACGATTCACCTTTTCTGGGCATGGTCACCGCCTCCAATTTCGCCCCGCAAGAACAGGTCGACCCTGAACTGAGTGGCCTCATTGATTACCTTGAACGACAAAGTGACACCGTCCCACAAATCTTCAAGCGCAGTGTTCCGCATTCTGTTTGATAGATGTTGTTCTAGTCAAAGAGAGATAAATGAGATGCGAAAGGCAGGGAGGTTAACTGGAAGGTAAATATCCAGTTTGCTACCCTACTGTTCTAGTCAAAAAGAACTTCGATCCTACGAAGAAGGCCTATCTGCTTGTTGTGCCAATGTCCTTACATCAAGAAATTTTGCTGGCGTCTCATGATGAAGCAACATCCGGACACCTCGCGCGAATTCGAGAATGTTATTACTGGCCCCGTATTGCCGAAGAAGTCAAGCACTACGTTCGTACGTGCATAGAATGCCAGCGCCGCAACACTCCCCCAACGAAACCTGCCGGACTCCTGCAACTGACCGAACCCTCGACAAGACCGTTCCAGCAAGGTGGAATGGATTTTCTTGGGCCTTTCCCGGCGTCTACCGCCGGGAACAAATGGTATATTGTTGCGACGGATTAGTTGATGCGCTACGTAGAAACGTGCACACTCTCAAGAGAGAGAATAACATCTTATGTAAATGCAGCTTTGGAGAGGCGTCCTCATTCCAGAATGCCTTGAGCTCGGGCCGCGTCCTGGGCCCTCGCAATCAGCCATTGCTGATCTTCGAGGTCGGAGCTGGCCAAGGCTCTCTTCCAAAGCTCGTTGGTGTGGTAAGGGTTCGGAGGATTGAGTGGTGCCTCTCTGCAACCCCCTACTATGTGCCTGAGGGACCCGGGCTCTGCGCAGAAGCGGCATTGCGGAGAGAATTGTGTAGGGGCTATGAGGTGATTTCTGGTTGGGTGGGGGAATGTATTAACCTGTAGAGCTCGTAGGAATCGCTCCTGCTCTCTAAGGGATGCATATGTTCTGCGGGTTAGCTTGTAGTGTTGTGTGATGTCTTGGTACGAGACTAGAGGATGCATGTGCTCGAGTTCAGATTCCTCGTCGTCGGCTCGGTGGGTCAAATCTCGAGCCACGTGGTTGGCGACCTCGTTGCCAGGAATGCCATGCATGCTCAAGAGACACCGCTGAGGAAGCCGCCAAATTTTGTATTTAAATTGTCAGATCGTCCTGTGCCACGGTGCGCCAGAGGCCATTATCAGTGACAGGGGGACAGCATTCTGTAGTGAACTGATGCAGGCCATTTTGCGGTACAGCCACCACTCGCCGCAGAACTACCGCATACCATCCGCAAACTAACGGTCTCACGGAACGGCCAAACAAAACCCTGGCGGACATGATGTCGATGTACGCTGACTTTGGACATAAAACGTGGGATGAAATACTCCCTTATGTCACCTTCGCCTATAACACAGCCATTCAGGTGACAACTAGCTGGGCTGACACCGTTTGCTGTTGTTTACGGCCGGGAAGCTATGACGCTCGAAGCCATGCTGCCACATGTGAATGACGGCGACCCAAACCCCGACGTGACGACTTTTCAGCAGCGCGCCGAAGAAGCCCGGCAGCTCGCTAGAGTCCGAACTGCAAGAAAGCAAGCGACTGATGCCCGGCACTACAACCTTCGCCCGGCGGCGTATTTTGCTTTCCGCGGATGATTTCACATGCGAGAGAGAAAAAACGGAGGGCGAGGAGGACGGCGCAACTCGCGCCGGACGCCCTCGCACACTATTGGTTCTCGCCATGAGGTCACGTGTTGCCTGCGCGGCTCTTCCCATTACTGCCGGCAACCCCCTACTAAGCAGCTGACGCGCACGCACCGCGGGTTTCTTTTGATGGCGCCTTTCAGGCAAGAAGTCGTGATAGCAGCAACATAAATTTTTATTTACGGAAGCTCTTTTCGGCTACATCTGGCGTGTGATGAATTCAACTCTTCAAAAGCGCCCTTTACGTTACGCGACGCGTGAGTGGTTCCAGTTTGACGAATGCGTTACTCCATGCTGATTCACAATTTAGTTGTGTCAAGTTTCACGTATCTGGCTTCCACTCGTGTTCCTTCGTGCCAGTCCAAGTGTTAGCTGTGCATTTAATGCGCCGGTTTTCAGGTGCTTCAACGCTGCCCTGTCAGCTGTGAATTTAATGCCGTAAGGTTTTCAGGATTTTATAACTACTGAGCAACTCACAATCGCCGATTGTCAATCATTCTTTGACAGTTTAAGGGACTCTGGATTGGGAGTACCATTCATAATTATCCGATAGTGTGACGATTTAGTAAATTTAATAAGCAATTTACATGTATAAATGTCAGACAGTGTGACGTATTGCGTAGCAAATATTGTGTAGCCCCTTTATAAGAGAAATCTGAAGTATTGTATTGCTCCGTTATACAAAAATAGCTGCTTCATTTTGATTGCACGGATTTGACTTAGTTTTAGCCATCCAGTACACGGTGCGGGAAATTGCCCCAAACTCTCCAAAAGCCTTATTATTGCTCTGCCCTGCATACAATCGCATTCGTTTTTATGTAGTGATATAGCCAGCGTAAAGCAAAATTTATGATATGCTTAGGCAAACATGAACATCACTATATTTCAATTCAAAGCCCAAAAAATTTTTGAACTGGAAAGCATATGCATTTGAAGTACAAGCATGTGTTTCTCCTCTTCAATTGTACATAGTGAATTTAGAACTCCTCAAATAAAGCACTTATTTGACATGCTGATGTTTATTGAAGTCGTATACAGCAGATGTAGTTCTCAAGGACAGTATCTCTAAATCTCAGCCAGGTACAAGTTTGCTATGTTTATTGTTGTACGGTTCCTATAGCAGAAACCAAACTTGCCAAGCTATCAGTAGCAATTTGTATCGACAGCTGCCAAGCAATGGCAGAGAAGCAGAGCAACTTATTTCTTAATGACAAGGTACAAACAGTCGGACTACATTGGAGCACTGAGTTTGAGGCGAATCTAGTTCAAAGTATGAACTTCTCTGCCATAGCAGCTATGCTGACTAGTCAACCACTCACAGATAGCGGAAGATACAGCATTCAGCAATCTAATACCTCAAGTTCACTGGTCAGGAAGGCTGGCTGTCAACAAGGCCATACTGCGGGCAATAACCAGATGGCTGCCCGCAAGGATACCTAGGAAAAAATATTGGCTTCTGCAGTGGACCGGCTGCAGTGAATGCAGTAAAAGTAGACCTGTAGAAATAGTGTGTTTTCTACAGGCATTTGCCACTGTTATAAAGCGTACTTCAACACACGAAGTATATACTGCAACTAATGCATACGTTTTTTCAGAATGAATATTTGCTTTGGAGCATTACCACGAGTTAGGGAACAAAGTCATTGAGGGCAATGCTGACAAATTATAGCGCACACAAGCCATTTGTTTTCATATAAGGCTGGTCTTCTTAAAAAAGGAAAGGTGTGTATCGACGCTATTTTTTTCCTGAACAACCTGTTGTCCTGTTCTTTGTGAAAGTTTAACAATCCCCCATTGTTGGAAATCTTCCTTTTCATTTTGACAGAAATCTCGACATTCAGCTATGGTACATAATTTATACAATCAGTAGCCACACACAGCAGTATTCACGAGATGTCTGCATTTTGGACCATAGATGCCACTTTGACAAATTGGTTAATCTAGTGGAAAATGGTGGGGAAAAAATGTTGCTCAAGAAACTAACAGTGAATAGTACTTTCTATTGTGTTGCTTGAGGTGTTTCACAGTAGTAATTTCATGGAAAACTTCTGCTCCTTTCCAGGTACAGTTTGCATTTACTGTACGAAACCAACATAAAGAGCAGAGCATCTTGCTCATGCTATGTATTTGAAGTACCAAAGCACATAATTGTTCAAGTTGCACAAAAAAAAATGTTCAGGGTATCGTTCTTATTTATTTTTTTCTAAAATTTTCCTTAAGTGCAAATTGTCAGGAAATACCAGGTTCTCCTTGCAAGTAGACACCCTGTGCACGAGGGAGTGCTGCCACTGTAAATCAGAAGGTAGGTCAGCTGAAAAAGTTCTTTCCTTGGGGTATTTCATAATGCTCGATTTCAGAGCATCACAAGAAAATGTTAGTACTGAAGCAACACTGCCACGAAATTTTTCATTTATTTATTGCTCTCATAGACACTTCTCAAGTCAGTAACAATAGCATGAGGCTTCATCTGCCCTACCAAGCAAGAGCGCCCCTAAATATACAGAATTCACACCACTTCCACCCTGGTTTATTGCTTCAAGTAACATGAAAGTGACCGATGATAACCTTTCAAAAACCAACAATTCCTTTGACATAGTAAACAGACATCTGAGAGTAAGTGTGCATCAGGCCAGTGTGTGCTCCATCTCAAATGTAACCTTTTTGAGGCCCCATGGATCGCGGTGACCAACCAGCGTTACACCATTGTAAACAGTATTCGTCACTTATAACGCTGGTTGGTTCTCTGGTGAACTCCCCTCACAATCCCTACTCAAGTGGAATTCAAAGGAATGACATCAGGACGAGGGTCTGTGATTGTAGGCAATGCAAGGGTTGCCATGGAGGCAGACAGAGCACTGACAATAAATCATGACTTGTTCAGCACATTTGACTTTGAGCTACATCCCATTTTTGAAAGATGTTGCATACCTCCTCCACAAGCCAAAACAGGAACCATATGCACAAATTGTTTTGACAGCACCTTGGGATATTTCATGGCTATCTAAGCAGAGCCAGTTTTGTCAAATTAAAGTGAGAGTTCATAGTCGGCACAAAGTGGCCTGTCCGCCAGAAAGCACTATCAAGAAAAATGATAAGTTGGTCAACTACCTTACGTCTGGCACTAACTATGCAACAGGCCCTAGTTCAGTATATTTATTCCACACTGCGCAGAACAAAAGGGGATTGCTGATATTCTAGTTGACATTAGGTGGAAAAAGTGGAGCTGGGCAGGCCATGTAATGCTTAGGATGGATAACCGGTGGACCATTAGAGTTGCAGAATAGATACCAAGAGAAGGGAAACGCAGTCGAGGACGGCAGAAAACTAAGTGGAGTGATGAAGTTAGGAAATTCGCAGGCGCAAGTTGGAATCAGCTAGTGCAAGACAGGGGTGATTGGAGATCGCAGGGAGAGGCCTTCGTCCTGCAGTGGACATAAATATAGGCTGATGATGATTTTACTATTCATGAAACATGGCTCAGTATCCTTAACCAAAGTGACAATTCAAGTTAAACGACAATGCAATATGCTGTTGCACGACTAACACTTCTTGGTATGGCTGCAGCACAGCAAGAGTAGAGTTGGCCCTCCACAGGCCCTGGGTGCCGAATGTTCAAACGTTCATGAATGCTGCCTACTCTGGTGCTCAGTGCCCAGTTCCATGGGACTTCGCATGAGGCACACCACTCTTCACGCTTAAGTGTAGGGCATGTGGACGCTTAGTTTTTTTGCACCCTTGATGTTTGGAGGGACGACCTTCTTGCACTCTGCCTGAGCCTCTGCCCACACCCGGCCGACGTCTAGCTATTCCAGTCGGCTGAACTTTGATGGTGCGGCCACGCCTTCTGGCACTTGCAAAAGCAGCCTTCTGGGCAAGATAAGAGGCAATCACTTGAGGCTCCTTGTGCACTTTCTTCATTTCTGCCAGTACCTGTTGAAGTACAGTAAGATAATAAGGGTCGTCAGCAGCCAAGGAGTAGTAGCGCCACTCCTCCTCATGGATTTGTTTCAGCACCTCGGCAGCATCCTGGGAAAAAAAATAAAACAAAACACAAAAACTAATTACACTGTCCCACTGTTCACCAAATTATAATAACCTTTCCATCCTCATTTATGCTACATAAGCCTCTCCCATGTGAAATATTCCCTATGCTTGCTGCTGAGTTGATGTATGGTGACCACATATTTCAAGTAAGGTCTGAGCTCATGTGCAAGCTGTAAAGATTCTGCACACACTCACACAATGTGAGCACTGAGCCCACCATGAGCTGCTAGTAGGAAGAATTCGAGCACTCCACCACAAGACAAGCAACTCATACTCTGGCGTGCCTTTTGCTGCACATACTTTACCTCCCCAGGACTTCAGTCATCCTCATTACTAACACCTCTGTTACATTTATAACCAACTATTCATGACAATCATGTGGTACAGTTCAAATATATTTTCCCTCTCTTTCAATTCTCGCTACACTAGTATATGCTGACACCAAGTTTAGCAGGCTTTTCTAGGATGAAACAAATCACATGCAGTATTGCATGCAATGTGATAAAGCTAACTAAAATTGGTGCAGTTCACCAACATAGGGTTCAGAGAAAGTAACACGAAAATACTTGGCTTTGCAGAAAAATAATGTACTGCAGCTTATTAACAACACTGCTGAAATTGTTATGGCATGACAGAATACTGAGCTTTTCAAGTAAGCATGGCATAAAATAAGTGATGGCATGGTAAATCAACGTTAAAGCAATTTAACTTACTGCTTCATAACCAGAAGTTGAACAAGATTCAATGTTGCTTGGTAATATCAACAACCTAGACTCGGTTATAGTATGCATGCAGAAGCAGCAAGACAAGATAAATTGCAGGCAACACAAGTTTGAGAGTTTTCCTGCACTAACGAAAGCTGTGCAATCATACCAACTAGCTAGATTGCAGTACTTTTTAAGTTATTCACGAAATGTGGGGATGACACTTTGGCAACTTTCTGAATGCAAAGTTCATACAAAATACCTTAAAAGCAAGCAGTTTCCTAGTTAAATACCTCGAGAAGCTTTTTGAACAAACAATGACATGAGAATTTAGGAGACAGCATTCACATTGCCCCACACTTAAAGCTTCTATGAAGATAGTGCGATACGCACCTCGCGACGTTGTTCGTTGGAATTTGAACACTCCAAGTGATGTTGGTCAAGCTCTATTGGCTCGTGCTGAGGCTCAGGTGCATGCTGGCTGTGTGCTTTCCAAGCAGTGCTGGTGGACGGGAGCTCTGGCAGCACCTCACGGAAGCTTCCAAAGAAACTTTTGTCGGGGCACTTGTCACCCAGGGCAAGGACACCTAACTTGTGCCGGTCATCGGGTTTCAGTATTGGGGCATTTGGAAATGCTCCTCCATACATGTGATGAACCAGTGCTTGATGCTTGCAGAATGCCCCTTGTTGGCCATTTCTACAAGTGCAAGTGCCGACGTCTTGCCAAACGTGATAAATTTTACCGTCTTCCTGCCCACTGGGCACCTGGTACATGCTATCACCAAGAGCACAAACCGACTGTGCAACACTTTCGGGCATCCTGTGCACAAGCTTGTCGTGAAAGATTTGGGAAACTGGCACACGGCTGTATGCATTGCTAAGCAGTCTTCTCGAAAAGTAGTCCTCCCAGACTGTTGCCACGAGGTCCACAAGGGCAACTACATTATATGCTTTTTGCCTGCCAAGAACCACATCCTTCATTACACGAATAGTGGCTTCAGCATAATTGTTTGTGTTGTGGCCTCTCGTTATAAGGCCCAACCTAAAAAAGAGCACCCACTCTTCCTTCCGTTCAAGGAATGCATTTACCCGTGCCACATATGCACGGTGAGGCTTCTGGAGCAATTCTTCGGTGGCCGCACCTAAGTCTTCTGCTGATGACGCATACATCATCTGCAGGGGACAGAATAAATGGCTTGTATTCTTAAAGCCACATTTCAGTTGTTTATGCCACATGACCAGACACAATATGATTAAAATAAGCAGACTTCGAGCATTTGTAAAGTTCACAGCTTATTACCAATTACTTGTTTCAGAGCATTTCCAATATGTAACACAAAATTCAGGCCTGTGCGGTGTGCCGTAAGTCAGAATAAGTGAGCATGTAACCAGACTAGAGCACTGCACGGGCCGATTTTTGCGGCCCGGGCCCGGCCCAGGCCCGTTTTTACATTGGGTGGCCCACCCGAGCCCGACAAAACTTTTATGGCGAGACCCGGGCCCGGCCCGGCCCGCCACCCCATTATCTTAAGCCCGAGCCCGGCCCGAGCCCGACTAGAAACCGGCCCGAACCTGGCCCGAGACCGAAAAATACATGTTTTTCAGAGTTGAGAAGCCCGAGGATAACTCGCAGAAAGCCCGAGCCGGGCCCGGGCCCGCGTCAAAAAACCCGAGCCCGGCCCGGGCCCAGGTCAAAAAGCACACGCCGTGCCCGAGCCCGGCCCGAGCCCGTGAAAAAACTCCTCTACCTGGCCCGGCCCACGGGCCGGGCCGGGCCCGGGCTTTCGGGTAAGCCCGAGCCCGTGCAGTGCTCTAAACCAGACATGCTGAATCAAAAATAAATAAATTAGGAAAACAAGTGCATTCTGAACACAAACTTCTGCTATTAAATTCATATTTTTGTGAAGAATGCAACACCTCATATTGTTGCAAGAGCAATGCAGGTGCAAAAGTAATCACAACAAAATTAATTATGCATATATGCAAAGTTGAGAGTGTCGATTCTTCTTGTGTTAAAAATGTTGTATGATAACAGATGTCCTACACGAACAACAGAGCAGCAACTTCATCAACTTTGGCATCAGGCTCTACTGTCACCAATGCGACAATGTTTCTGAGCATTAATCGATAATCAAGAACATGAGCGTGGAATTTATTATGCCTGAATGGTGTAGAATGGGGGGAAGCATTGAATACCACAACTGGCTAATTTACATCAGCAGGCTCAAAATGTTTTGCTGGTGCTGTAGCCTGTTAGATAAATAACATTCAATTTTACAAAAGACACAGGGAGATAGGTTACTGAAAATGCACATAAATTAGATAATTTCACAGCGACAAAAGCAGTCATCAGAATGTTTCACATTTGCGCTCTGAAAATGCCTTCCTCGAATTATAGCAAACCCAGTTAGCACTTTTACCGCTCAACGCTATATGCGTTTCCATCTATGAAGTAGCTGTACAACATTTTTAACATGAGAGGAATCGTCACACTCAACTTTGCATATATACATAATTAATCAGTTAGGAAGCTCACTTAAAACCATTTCCTCTTTGTTTGTTTTGCTATTACAGTTGTCCTGATGTCAGCAGTTTCTGTAAGTAACATGCTGGCTTCTTGTGCAAGCTTTTTACAAGTACCTGTGTTGAACAATATAGGCACTCCGAATTGAATTGAATAAAGCCTTTATTTTAAGGAAGGGGACGGTTCCAGGCCAATGTTGGGGATTAGGTGGGAAAGGAATGTAGGTTCCCGGATTGTTGGCTGAGGCACATCTTCATCTCAGTCTTTGATCTTCCTCTTTATGAAGACTCGGGTGTATGTTCAGTTCCGCTGCTCTCGAATTGGCTGGTCGACCCCTTCTACACAACTCGAAACAAGCCACTTTGTCTGCCATATGTCGCAATGGCTTTCTGTGTTTCAGTAGTTTGTGTTCCAATTCCTAGTGTTCTAATGTCTCCTTGCAGTAAATGTTGAATCTCCCTTGTGAAAAAGCTGCACAGCTCCAAATGAGGTGTTGCAAGTCTGCTCTGCATGACTCCTGACAATGTGTGCATCGGGTATAATTGTTCGCAATCGTAGCTTGTCTGGTTTGGTGCCATTTCTCAAGTATGTGTGGTGTGTGTGCAGCGTTGGCCATAACCCTGTTCTGTGCGAGTAAGCCCGCCCTTGTCGTAAAACACACGTACTGGTGTAGCTTCTAATAGTCTCCGTTTACTGTCTGCTTTTATTTTAGTGCGAATGTAATGCATCAGTGCTCTGCTAGGAGACCCTTCGGCCAATATCTTTAGGCATAGATTTTGGTGTGGAAATGAGGATCCAATAATTATTTTACACACTCTGCTCTACAATGTCTCCCATGTCAATGGGAATGGTGTTGACCGCTCCCGATATAACTAAGACTTCTGCGTGCAAGGTTGCACCCCCGGGAAGCTGACATGTGTGATAGCCATTGTGTGGGGGTGCAGTTGTGCTAACCCAGGCCATGCTTGCTATGTCGCTTGTGACTGCAGCGTCTGTGTAGATGTCAATGGTGTGCTGCGGCATTTAGTTCTAATCTTTCAAATACTTTTCTAGCTTCCGCATTTCGTCTCCAAATGAAAATTCTATTTTGGGCATGTGTTGTAGGCTAAGTGAAATTCTTCTGGGTCTCGGGCCATTCACCTTGAAAACGCAGAAACTGATGGCACAGCAAATGACAACACTAGCATTCACATGAACTGCTCTGCCTGTTGCGATAACTTACTTGTCTTAAACATACATGGTGCTGCACATCAGCGCGGTTGTGCTTGAACAAAATGTTTTTATTCGATTAAATTTGGCTACTCTTCTACATGCAATGCTTAAAAATACAAAATGTGCAAGACTTGGCACTCAAGCCCTTACACTTTCAGCTTTACAGTTCATCAAAGGGGGTGTTATAGTGGTAGTTCTTCGAAGTCATTTCTGTTTCAAGGTCGTTTTCCAATTACATTGTTTATAACTGCTTGATTGAAGTAGATAAAGCCAAATATGGTTTAATGCTGGTTGTCCCGTTATGTGCCTGCTAATCAAATTTTTGTCTTTGGAAGTTGTGGGCTCTTGCTTCATAACAGTGTGACCAGTCTTATGTTTTTCACTGGTCGATCTGGAGCAGCCGCTGCAATCCTGGAGGGGGTGCTCGGATTTCGCCACCCCAAATCTGCCAGCGGAGAGCAAGAGTGCTCCGCGGTGGATCATACCACAATTCTGTGCTCACATGTCACACAAACAGACTTCAGCTCTGTCCGTTTACTTGGCTACTATAGTCACCTTCCTACAGCGAGTGGGAGTGATGTATGCTTCTCATCTTATTTCCGCCTGAATTTGCACCTCAGCAGCAGAGCAAGTGAGAGTAACCTGGCACAAAGCAAATTAAAGCAAGTTCGCACCACTTGCGGTTTTTGCAACTTTTCGTGCTACTGTAAAATCATAATGCCTAATTCAATTGCGAACATCATGCCTGATTCTATCACTATAAGTAATGATCCTTTCATTTCCACCAACATGTCGTGACACGTTCTGAGTAGTTGTCACTCCCTTTGATATGCGAAAGCTGTACAGGGGTGCAATGACGGACAACACAGTGGAAAATCCTGGATAAAATTTGACCACCTAGAGCCTTGTAGTGAGTGCTAAAAGGTTATCCCTTGCATGAGTATTTTTGCATTTTGCTCCTATCAAGGGGCTCAAATTTTGGGTTCAAACACACAACCTTTTGTGTAATACAGTAGCCACTGAAGCAGTGTTGCAAGCAAAGTTGAGCTAATCCACATCATAGCACTGCGCATCATTTTTACACACCTTCTGGAATGCAGTCATTAGTTCCCACCTCTCGTCACGACTGATGCTGCTGCTTGATGCATGCAGCCACCGCCATTCCACCTGGGCCACGTGGAAATGGCAGAGAAGTTGACTTGCTTCAGGCCACATTGCTTTCAGAGCTGCTTTTTCTGCCGCTGATTGTCGGTCATGAATGACTGTGGGGTCTGGAAAATATAATCGAACATGTTGGCACTTTTTTCTGATTGAAAAGCAGTGAACTCCTTTATACCTTCATGGTATTTTACAAATATGATTCATTTTTGGATGACAGATAAAAAACTATGACATGACCTTAGAGCAGGATGTACACCCTCCAAGCAAATATCACTGCACCAGTGCTGTTACAAAGGCTGTTGGTCTCAGCACCTCACAGATATGATTGTAAACACCTCTATTTTGCTTTACTATTATGTACGTGAGCTACACTATTTTTTAGTTTTGTCAGTTCTCCAAAAATTATCTGACCTAACTGTATCAAAAGACATACTTCCAAAACAGAATGGATATTTCTGTTTAAAGAGGCCAAATGCTGTCTTGTAGCTTTCCGTTGTCTGGGAATTGTGCATAAGCACAGCAATCAGTATAGCACCGACTGGAGTAGCTGTGAGCACTACTGTAACGGTAGCCTGTGACTCGTCACAGGAAGCTTTTGAGTCCAAAAAGATGATCTCGCTTGCAGCTTCCAAGCCTTGCGTCCACTGCATGATCCTTGTAATAACCAACACCACCCAGCAGTTGCCATCCTTTGACTTGGTCGTGCTAACATTGACCCCTGCAAGAAGTTAGAGATAAGAAGTAAAAAAGAGCAGTGTTTGAACATTTATTTTGACACTTCTAAAGCGTTGCATTGCCTTATCAGCATCTTTTAGCCTGACGGAACCAAAGCCAACGTTGAACACAATAGTACGGCTTTATTCAAGTGAACACCATGCAAATCACGATGTTACCCTTAAAGCTAAGAAATGCATATTAGCGCAAGCAGAGAAACTCTGAAATTAGTGGAAAGAAACTGAGTGTGCACCAAACTTCGACTGCTTTATTTGAGAGCAGTGTAAAAAATTACACCAAATGCACATGTGTGCAATGGCTACTTCAAGAATTCTAGAAACATGCCAAACAGCTGCTTCTCATTCCTAAACTTCGGTACCCCGGGGCACGCAATGGCCAACGATTTATGCCACTATGGAAATGTTCGAATAATACTACCTGGGGAAATTAAAATGCATCTCAAGCAGGATGCACAAGTTTCAACTTTCCTTTTTCACTTACATGTGCAACAGCAATAGGGATTCGATTGTTGCGCTGTGCTTTGCAAAGGTCTGATTGAGCCACAAAGGACTCATATATATCCAGATATCAATAGAAAAGGTTGCTGTCAGCTTTAATTATAGATAACATTACAATTCCTTTCACTCCATAGTATGTTACATATGAACAATTTTGTATTGCATTTGAATACTGCCATTTATATGTACAGAGTGGTGTACTAAACTTCACCATACATGCATTTTCTGTTAGCTATCCAATTGTAAACTGCCCTGGAAGTTACTGGCGGCAAATAGATAGCATCTGTTGTACATTAATTCAGTAACAAAAATGTAATGCAAACTAAGTACTACCATGGTCCCTTAATAGCTTTTATGGTCACGAAACTCCCGCCTCAGTTTAATATAGAGCCAGCGCCTGCCGCTAGGGGCGCCATAGTAAAAGAAAGGCTACCTTGCCGAGAGGCCGCCGCAGGCGGCGGCGGTATTTTTCCTTCTGAGGTCACGTTGCGGCCGAAATCCCAGCTTCTTTTCGATCTTATTTACATTCTACTCTGTCGTAGCAGTTACAGTATCCCAGCTTGAACATCTGAGAGTGTTTTCTAACGAAAATCAAGGCACGTACAAAAAGTAAACAATCTCAAAGTCAGCTGGCGGCTCCGTGTCAGCAGACGACGCGCATAGAATTCTTCGTACTGAGTACGAAATCTGTCGTTAGTTAGCCCAACCGGCTTCGATTAAAAACGTTTAAGCGACTTTTATACTCTGTACAAAGAATAAGACATTAGCGGCTTGGCGTTGCCAGTAAACGACAACCTGACCTCAAGGTCGTGTGCTGTTACCGAATTTCGATTGCACTCGAACCGTTCAGGCGATGGTGACAGATTCTAATCGCACGTACCATAAGATGTTCTAGGACATCAGAATTAGTTTGGAACAGGTACATTGGCAAATCGTGGCCGTGAATGAAACGCTTGCTTGAAGGAAAGTATTGTCATTTTCATGTATCGCAAGCTTTGCTAGTTTTCGTGCGTATTATTCCATATGTGCGACAAAGTTTTCAAACGCGATTTTCGTTGTCAATGTACCCTATACCCACACGAATTAATATGCCCGACTGACTCAGCACTGCGCTTATTAATCTCTAACTCGCACGAGCAGAGTGACGATCGATTGACGGTCAGTTGCACTCAGTACCATACCTCCTTGGCGAACTGCGATGCATATTATTTGAATCGCGAGCTTTCTTTGAAGCAAATGTAGCCGTTCAAACTCGTGAAAATTTTTATGAGAAATAACAATTAATTTTCGCTTTCACTCATCCCTGATGCAGTGCAGAGCTCAAAAAAGATCTAAAAGTTGTATTGACAAAGAAAACTGACATCTTGTTTTTTCCTGTTGCACTAAGTTCCTAATGGCCCATTTCTCATGGCAAGAAGCATACTTTGTTCAGGAAACAAAATTACTTCTGTGGCATGGCCCTTTTGTAAGCCGCGCATCGCTGAGGTAGCAACCTTAAGCTAATGTTATAATTGTCAATAGCTGTTGCTATCAGCATGCAAAATGCATGGGAAAAAACTCAAACTAAGTGGTTATGCCATTAAGTTGCCGCCTATAAATATCAACACACAGAGTGCAATCATGGTTACAGGAAATAAATACTTTATTGTTTGAACCAGAACAAAGTTTTTATTTACACACACACACACTTACTACCCAAGCAGTGCTCCTAACTTGTAAGGGCGACGTGTGCTTACTGCTTCGGACAAGCAGATTTCTTGCCTCCACTTGCTGGACAGGTTGTTCGCACTGATGCTCGCGTGCTCTTATTTTTTTCTCTTGTAAAAAAATGCAGGCGAGTCCTAATAAAAAAATGAATGACATCAGCAGTGATGCTAGTGAAATGTACATTGCAACCAACTGCAGCTGAAGCAGTGCGGCTGTCCAGCAAAACACCCTCAACAACGTTCATGTATGCATTGGCGCAGGCGACTTTTTCAAGTGTGAACACTTCCAGGTGATGTTCCACAATTTGCAGAAGCATAAGCAGCTGGCTAGAGGGCACTTGAAGATGACCTTTAGATTTTGCAAGTATAAGGCCAGCTGGCACTCGTTCCGATTTCAGCGTTCCCTCACAGCTGGAGCATTTCAGCGATGAGAACTTCTTAACTACGTAGCCTGCAAGATATTCTAATATGTGCTCTTTTGGCGATTCTTGGCAACACAAATCTGACGATTCCTCCACAGAGTTCTCAGGCTCCAACAGGATGTCATCTAGGAGGACTGCCAGAGAGTCAGCCTGTAAAATGTAAACCTCCATATTGTTAGTATAGTAAACAATAAACCAAGGACAGAAAGGCACATTTGGTGTTTCCCCATAGGTAGGGCAATACACCGTCACATGCATGCGTTTTTTATATTTAGGTTGAAACTGTATTTGTGTAACCAGAAATAATAACAGTTATGTACTCCTGCATCGCCCAACAACCATTTCGTCAACACAGTTTTACTCACATGGTTTATAGGAGTTTTGGTCCGGTTGAAAATGTCTTGCAGCTTGAGCAGCAATTGCGGCCCATCTCCAGCCACTGACGCTCGCTTAGGTGGTTGTACGAGGTTGTTTACAGAAAGCATTCGATATATAAACAGAAATTGTTGCACTGTCGGCTGCCCTCCATCACCAGTAACATGCCTCACTATGCTGAAGAATCTCTGAAAGAACAAGCGTGTGTTATCAGTGAAAACGTGTGGAAAAACAGTTATTTACCTCCAGTGGATCCTGTCCAAAGTTTCCAACCAGTACATAACGAAATCCAGATGAGAGAAGACTTTCAACAAGTGAAACAGTACTGAGGAGAGTTATCCGCAGGGCTTGGCACATAGGCGTGCTTAGGAAGCAGATTCTCCTCTGCTTTGGTAATCCATCAAGGTATTTGCAACAGCTGTCCAGCCACGTCAAGTTTTCCTTCATTGTCTGCAAAGTGGTCAAATTTCAGGCTCAAGAACAAAAGTTTTATTTAAGGAAAAGAACTGATATCTTACAGCTATATGCTCGGCTTCATTATATTGTATGTGTTCCGGCCTTCGAGAATTTAAGCAGTCGAACAGGATGTTCAGTCGTCTTGTGAACTGCGATGTTCCTGAGGACTGGTGGAGCTTCTCGCACCCGTTCTGTGCGCTATAAAATTCCATGGCTACAGCTGTGGATTCACTGAATAGCTGAAATAGGGAAATGCTTTTCTGATGACATTGTTCTTTGCCAAAATACCATCAGTAAAAACGCTTTTTGCAGAACATAATTTTAAAGTAAAGTGTCTCACCTGTACTGCAAGCTTCACACTCATTTTCTGAAAGGCATTTGGTGATATATGAGCCTTTGTAAGCTTCGGCACTGCACGAAGACCAGCCTGTTCTTCTTCATATTCCAGGAGGGCTGCATAATGGGAGTGGTAGACTTCTTGTCCCTGTGGGAGCTGCACACAAGTTCCATTAGTACTAAACAGTTATTGCACATTCATTAGAGAAGAACAATACCCATTTGTAGCTTACCAAGAACTTTCCAACCTTCAGTAGATTGTTTCGTATACACTTGAATATGTGGGGTGGGTCTATCACTGAATAGACGACTCTAGAAGGACCGCATGGATGCTCAAATGATGTTTTTGTGTTTCCCATTTCACCACATATGCCTAAAATACAATATTATATAAGGTTAAGCACGTCATTTTACCATATATACTCTAGACATAAAGAGTGCACTTAAGTTATTACCCAGTGATCTCAAAGCTGACCGGTTGCTCGTTGAGTTGTCACAAGTCACCGCATCAACAACAGCTCCGGAATTGTACAAGTGCACAATGCACTGCAGCAGCAATTTTGCTATGACTGAACCTGGAGCAGCACTTGAAGTACAGAACGTGCCTACTGTTTGAGACCAACCTGCAAGGAAAGGCCGGAATAGAAAAACTAGCACGTGATCTGCGTCTCGCTCGTGGTCTGATGGCCTGGTGTGCTCCCCGAAATTCACTTTTCTTATGAGTTTCATGTCCGACTCTCTCAGGTGCAGGCTTTTCCGCACGCTCATCTCATCAAACATTAGTACACCTACAAAGGAGCAAACAAAAAGTTGGTGCATGTAACTTGTCAAAGGAATATATAAAGAAAGCGTAATGAAGGGGAAAAAACAATTACAAACCTCGTCGTTCCCTCTCGGGGCAAGCAAGCAGCTTTTCCTTCAGCACAGCAAATAAGTCAGAATCAAATCCAAAGTCTGCTTTGAGGTTCTTCATGTAGGTGTACAATGTTCGCACATTTGGCAAGGGCAGGTAGTCATTCTCGTGGAGAAATATGTAGACTGATGTTGACTTGATCTTCAACAGAAGGCAGTCGTACAGCCACTCCTTGTTGTACCTGATGGGGAAATAGCAAAATTGTTTTGTATTCAGAAACATATTACGAAGTGCAAAAGCCCAATTCTGCTGAAATGTGTTTAGTAGCATACTGGCCATCATAGTGCCTGCCATGGACGTTAAACGATGCTGTAAATTTATACACAGCATGCGCATAATACAAACCATTACAATGCCACAATGCCCGAGTTAGGCAAACACACATAAACAGGCTGCCAAACATGCAACCATTACAAAAATCCATCGAGGAATTGATCCAGTCACAATGATTTTGTTGCTTTCAGTGCCCAACAGAACAGTGTTGTGATCGTTCTTATGAACATAGTGATCAGTGTTAAAGTGTACACGTCAGAACACTCATGTCTTAATATAGGATGTGATTTCTAGTCAGCGAACAAATAGAAAAGGCAAAGGCATAATTTGCAATACAGCCAGTAAAATGTGTCGACGCTTTGGAGAATTGTTAACAGTTCTCAAGCAGTGTAAGAACACAGTATACTTAAGTATTCAGATAAGTTCCTTACCGCACAGCTTTTGCAGACTTTGCGTTTCCTTTCATCACACAGTGATCTAGGACAAGCCTTCCCCGATTGGTGAGCTTCTCAAGGTTCTGCTTCATCTTTTTGTGTCTGCCAACCTGCACCCTCATCTTCGCGAGCATTGTTTGGCACCGTGCAAGCTGGTGTCTGACGGCCCGAAGCTGACACCGCAGAGAGTTGGTTTCCGCCGCGCAGCAACAGCTGACGACGTTGTCCGTTTGGCAGGCGGAGTCACAACGCTGCTCACTGCTGGTGCTATCACAGGCTGCTGCAGCTGCGGAAATGTTGAAAACAGCAACAGTATGTACATACTTCACACCAAACACCTTGTATACACGCCATGCGAAGTAAATCACACGCACAAGTAGTCAAAAGGAATAAAAGCAGCCGCCTTAGCTCAGATTACGTACCGTCGTCTTCCGGCGCAGTAACCGACGTGCTCGTAGGCGATGCGGAAACTTGGACCGCTTCCCTTGCACACGACAGCTCTCGAGGTCGTTTCAGTGGCGGTCGCAATGTCAGCGACCGTGGTCGCGGCTTCGGCTTCGTAAGGTAGGCTGCGAGGCCGTCAAAAACACGAGGAATGGCAGTAGGCCTGAGGCGCGGCTTGTCCCTCGGCAACGATACTGCGTCACCGTTTATCTTGAAGTCGTCCGTACGGATAATGTCTGATGGATCAAAGTGCTTCGCGCACACACGCACATGCTTTGACTCGAAGCTGAAATCGCCAGTTTCTTGACGTGGTATGGCTCGCTTCCAATTCTCGAAGTACACACGATCACTCGGCATGCAAAATAACGATACCTTTTCGGTAGTGCCTTTGTAGCCGGAACGGCACCCCGGCACACAACACCTGAACGGCATCGTTAGGCGAACCTACCGCAGAAAGCCAGAATGCGGATCTTGCCAAAAAAATCGACCACAAATGTAAAGCATGCGTCCAAACTTTGACCCACGCCGGCCGCATCTGCAGTCTCTCCGTGAGAAACGTGGCCTCTCAGAGGCGGTGGCGCCGCAGCGCGGCGACTTCATGCGACATATCAAGCTCTCCCATAGAGTGACGGCGGAGTTTCGTGACCAGAAAAAGTATTGAGGGACTATGGTACTACCAAGTTCAATTTGATCATGCACTTATCTTTCTCCTAAAAATGTGTTTTGATAGCTGCATGTCAAGTACTTTTTAATAGCTCACTACAATTTATACATCATCTGTTCTTAGCAAGTTGTGATGATGAATTTGCGTCTCTTGAGTACGTGACAATAGGGCTTTCTTTTTCACTTCGTCTCAAGTGCTACTAAACTAGCTACTAATTAAATTGTCCACACATTAGCATTTATGTTTCGAGAATTGACGCTAGACAGCTGATGCAGCTGCACCGACAACATCGATCCATACACATGGTCATTTCTGGCCTTCGTGTACAAAATTCAGTAAAACCATCGCACAGGCACCAAACGTTCGAAAAATTCTTTTGTATAATAGGAGAACCAGAAGCTTTCTTTTCATATTCGGAGAACTGAAAATTGCACTGCACTTCTTTCTGCACCCAAAGAGCAACAAAATGATAAAGAAGGAAATCTTCACGGAAAGGCCTCATCTCAATGTCTTCAGCCTGCTGCAGGAAGCGAAATGGGATTATTGGGACTTAAAATGGCTTTTTGTTTTTAAAATTAAGTTCTCTTTTGACAATTATCAAAAGTTAGCCAACAAGGTTGATTTGGCTTTGCATCTCGGTTACATGTCGCATACAGGATAACTAGAACAAACAGCAAATAATGGCAACTATTTTTGCTACAGCCTTATCAGAAATTCTAGAAGCTTAAAAAAGTACATTTTACAAGCAGCATCAACGCACCATTTTGATGATACAATGGTGCCTTTTCCTCCAGCTTGCTGAGTGGATCCACTTCATCACCATAGTGATCTTTGCGCCACATCCTAAACCAGTGGTACACAGTGTTAGCAGATGGAATGAGTGCACCATTTGCCAGTTGCTGGACACCATCATCTTCGACAGCAAGTTTCTGCTGGTGAAGCTGAAGAGACTCTGCAGGTGCAAGGCCATCTTTAAAATAGCTGTGGAAAGTGGCCCGTGTGTCAGCAGAGCTTCGTAGAAGGCGCAGTCCATCAGCACAGTTCAGCTCATGGTTGTGGTCCTCCTTTAGCTTAATGATGGCACACAAAGGATGCTCCCTCTTCAGAAATTAATCATTTCTTTTTGTTTCCTTTGTCACAGCCTTGATCTTGATGTCCACAAATGCTGGACAGTTTGTGGACTTCAGGCCAGCGGTCTTGTTGAGGTTGCTGTGCTCGCACCTCCACTTCTTATGAAACACCATCCTTTAAAGAAACAGAGAAAATTAGTTTAGTCATTGAGGACTTTTCTGGTATCGTAAAGTGCTGCATTCTTTTTCAAATATATGTCTGCCTCGTTAGGTAGCTCGGCATGGTTGTGAATATTGCATTTAGATGCCTCCCTTAAATCCGCATTCATTGTTTCAATCTACACAAAGGCAACCAGCAGCATTCTTGCTTGTGCCAATACTGCCATGGTTTATGAATACTTGCACGCACACAAGACAACAGCCTGAAGCCTTCGATATGAGTAAGAGCATCATACAACTTGCACTTAGACATGAGGCTTATACAGACCTAAAGCTCTCATAATACAGAGGTGATCAGAAAATGAAAGCAGCAACAAGTCACTTGTGCAGCAGGTGGGACTTTACAATATTTAACACGGTATGCTCCTGATAATTTATACATTAATTTCATGTTCCCTACTTCTTTAGGCCCGAAACGGACGAGGTACAAAAAGTGCCGTGTTCTGCCACTCGTCAAGCTCCTGGCTGAGCCAACTGCGCAGCGGTACCACAAATAACAGAAGCTAGGAACAATACAATCTTCTGCAGTAAGCTATGTTCGATGGATACGGCTACTTCAGCCATCACCTTCAAAAACATGAAGAATAATCGCACGGTATCACGATAAATATTTACTGTTAACACAGGGCTCTTGGTTTCAGTTAAAAACAACACTTCAAATATGCTATTCGTACTAGTAATTAACAGTTCATGAAGGCACTTCAGTAGCACCGATACTATTTCCAAACCGCACCTACGGTTGTAGTGCACGATCACGGCACCAATCAAGCACAGCGTCGCGCCTTTTGACATGATCAACGTGCATGCAGCGTGTTTGTCCTAGCGAAATACACCTTGTACGAAAATAAGCCGATGTGGATGAAAAGTGCGAAGAAGCTTACCGCAGTAGCCTTCGTAACGGGTAGTTGGTTCTTTATTCTAGCCCAGTGAACCATTAATGTACCATAGATGTCCATAGAACATCATGTTTGAGACATTGCACACATCCTATAGATATCTATATTTCTCCAAACAACGTTACAAATACGTACCATGGATAATCTAAGTCCCATCCAGATCACGTTGCTCTAACGTTGAAAGGATGTCGCAGCTGGACATAAGTAACCTCTAATAGATGTTCTTTTTGGGGACGCAGGAGGTCCATAGAACATCTAGTGGATCTTTCCTGCTGACGCTATAATGAGCTGTATACCTGCGAGTGCCACAGTAGATGTACTATTGAATACAAATGAAATGCAAACAGCAGAGTGTGTGGCCAAAACGTAACTAAAAGCACAGTGTGGCGTCAGTCAGCGATGATTGTACACATGCATGTGGTTTCGATGCGGAGTGCTGGGCTGCTTGTCCTAGTGCGTATTAGGTCACCTGTATTTTGTTGGAAGCTTGTATTCTCACCCCGCCATTGCAGTGCCATTCCTATCTGTGATTACTTTTAAGGTGGCTAGCACTGTTGTTGCGCATGCAATGCAATACATTTTTCGCGCTATTCAAATTACGATTAGACACTGGCAGCTTTGATGGTGGTAACAAAAGCAAAGCAATGTACGTTAGCAAGCTGGGTGCATGCCAGCTATATCATGCTACAGATGTAGCGATGGTGCTAGTCACCATAACACTGTACTGCCAGGTGGGTATGGCACTGCCCGAGGAGAGATGAGAAAACAACTTTCGGACAAAATACGGGTGACGTTTATTCGCAACAGGGCGAGCAGCGCTGCACTCTTCCTCAAGAACTACATCCCCACGCACGTGCACAACGACTGGCCGACGACATGCACAGTATGCCTTAGTTATGCTTCGGCCACACACTCCGCTGTTCGCATTTAATTTGTCCTCGATGGTACATCTGCTGAGGCACACTAATGGCACAGTTACCCCCATTGTCGGCATGTAGCTGGTGACTTTGCTTGAAATGTTTTGTTAACGTGTAAACGTGTGAATGTGAAAATATCAGCTGCAACACTTAAGGTGAAATCCTTAGATGGCTCAATGGTCGAAAAATCCGATGTCCAGCGTCGCAGCACCAAAATTCAATGGCACCAAAATTGGGGATTGAACCTGCGACCTTTGGTGTTAATTAGGTCGAAGTGAATTAAGGCACAGTTCATTAAGACAAGAGTTAATTGAGGCACTCTAACCCACGGCCTTTGTTGGGAGTCGAAATCACTTGGAGATATGGGCAAACCGGCCACATCTCCAAATTATCTCCAAGTTGGATTCCAATTGACATGGTGAAGGTAGAGTCGAACCCACTACCTTGGGTGTTCATTAGAGCGAAGTTACTTAAGGCAAGTTAATTACGGCAGAGTTAATTAAGGCACTCGAACTTTGGTCGAAGTCGAACCCACGACTTTTGGTGTTAATTAAAACAAAGTTAATTAAGATGCAATTAAGGCACTCAAACCCTCGACCTTTGGTGGGAGTAGAGCCCGCAACCATTGGTGTTAATTATGACGAAGTTAATTAAGGCACAGGTAATTAAGGCACTCGAGCCCACAACTTTGGTAGGAGAAAACAATAGAAGTAACAACGCATGCGAATGACAAATAATTTAATTAATGCTTCGTGAGTGCGCAGGCTTCTGCCTTCATCCTCTTCAGTGTTCGCTAAAGTGACTGTCAACATGTATATATAGTTCTAGCGCTCATCAAAATGCGAAAACTGTGCTAAGAAAACCGTAAATCCGCATTTTGATCATTATGCATCATTACAAATTCTGCAACGGATAAATGAAAAATAGTGAGTTCAGTAAGCACTAGGTAAAGCACACCAGTGAAACTCACAATTTCATACCAATGTTACTTCTTTATTTATACAACTGATAAAGCTTTATTACAAAAATGATCGGCCCTCAGCCACGCACATGTATGAAATTATTCATTACAAGTTCTCGCTGTATACAAACAGGTTAAATGCGGATCTAAAAAAAACACGTAATCAAAAACAGATTCTTGAAAATTAAACTTTATTAAAACACAAGTAACGAGTAGGCACAAAATGACTAGTAGGCACAGTGCCACAATTATAATTAAAAAGAATAAAACTGATAAGTAAGAGGTAGTCTCACATACTAATTAATGACCAAAAGTGCATAGCCTGCTTGCCAGCACCTGCTTCTGAGGCCATCGGATTCAAGATAGAAAGCCAGTACTTTCTCGCTGCATTGAAAAATATATGGTAAAATAAATTCCACGCAAGCAGAATCCAGAGATGGAATGTTCATCTTGATAGGCAACTTGGTCAGGCAGCTTCTCAGATCACAAAAGTGCCAATAACATAATGCTGCCAGAGACTTAGAGGTAGGCAGTGCAAATGAGAAATATCCCTGACACTTGAAGAGGAACGCTGGAAACCAAGCGATACAGACATGTGCGAAAATTAACCATCAAAACATTGCCTCCAGAACATTCCCGTAAGCGCTCCGCAAGGCGAACAAACGTACCACAAAGAGCAGTCAGAAGCACAGCTCTAAATTTCAGCACGCAACTGTACAGTTCTGCCTAGTATATACGTACTCGGGCCATGGTGAACCACACAAAAGTCGAAAAGACAATAAAGCACACGCTGCTCTCGCCCGGAAGCGTATTGCTATAGTGAACTAGATAGGGGTAGTGGGTCGAGGAAGAGCGGATAGGGGGCAGCGCCGGCGAGGCCAAACACACGGAAACATTCGCGCGTCGTGTGGTGGCGCCACTGCGCCTTTCACCTGAAGCCGCATCCCCGCCGCACGCGTTGGGAGAGGCCCCGATGTGTTTACCGATTGCAGTTGCACGTGCGCGGTTTTGTTGGTGGCATGTGCGCGTTGAGTTGGCTGATTGACTGAATTACTGAATTTACTGAACTATTGCTTTGCGCCTGGTTGTAAGACTGGGTATAGCAGAGTGAAAGATGCCCTGAAGTTGTCTCTGTTCAGTGTCCCCGAGGATGAAGAAATGCGCCTGACATGGGAGCGGAATCTACACCGCAAGGACAAGCCGCGGCCCGCTGGATGCCACTTACGCCGTATGCGCGCTTCATTTTGAAGGAAAGTATGTACTGAGAGATCACGTACACATGATCGAAGGCAAAGAGGTACGTACACCACGCGGAAAGCCCTCTCTCTCGACAGACGCCGTGCCCACGATTCTGCCTAATCTCCCCATGTACCTTTCGAAAAATCCATCGCGCGAACGGCCCACAAGGAAAAGGGCTGCCTTACATCCCCATGCCGACCAGACAAAAAGGCGGTGCCTGCAAGAGGACGACCTGCAGACCAGTGAAACTGGAAATAGGTGACGGCGCTGAGAATAGCGTCTTTGTGCTGAGTGAAATTCCCAAACCCACTGAGCATTGGGCGCACTGCTCACGTTTCCGAACTATGATGGTGTTGGGTATGTTTTGCCTTCGTTGGACAGTGAGAAAAAGACTGTCGGCGTTGAGAAGACTGTGCTGATGAACTACGGCGAGAGCCCTAGTGCAGTAATTTGCCGCACGTACATACGAAAGACGCTCGTATGTGAGAGTGTGTCACGGACGATGGGCAAGGCAAAGCAGGTGCTGGAGGTAGCACATAATTCATTGCAAGTTTGCAAGGGAGCAGGCAGGTTGGAACTCCACAGCGACAGGGCTGAGAGTCACTATTGCCAGTACATTGTCTCTCCTAGAGTACTTGGCAGAGAATGTAGGGTTCAATAACTTGTTGACTGCTCGTCTCAGCACCGACTCCGTAGAGCACGTGTTTGGCATTATCCGCCAGTCCAGCGGCTGTAATGCCCACCCCTCGCCAGATCAGTTTCTTATCACAGTGAACTGTTTGTCATTTTACAACATAGAAAGAAGTGTGGACGGTGCAAATGTCACCCCTGAAATCATAAATGCACTTCTCAGCGTGGACGACAAAACTCCCAATATTTCTCCAAACAGTGTTGATGAGCTGCTCGCCCAAGGGAGGTTAGAAGAAGCTGAAGAGTCTCTAGCCATAGTAGAAGCTCCCCGTGCTAGCCACTCATCATTAGTAATGGAGAGGAGTGACTCGCGGCTTATATATTACGTAGCAGGCTACGTAGCAAGAAAATGCGTCCTAAAACTTAACTGTTGTTTATGTGAGTACATTCTCCTCGTCAGGCGAACAGAAGCCACACCTGTTACCCTCACAGTACACTCAGCAGTGTGACTAGGGTGGACTTTTGTATCCGTCGCAAGATTTGTACTCATTTATTGAAGCTCTTGAGAACATATTCACAGAATGCTTCAGCATTTTAGAGCTGCACACGAACAGCATCTGCGATGTTGTGGCTCTTGTAAAAGTAATTTCCTCTGCTCCAATGGTGTTGGATGCGACGCTCACAAGGATTAAGTAAGCATGAGAATTGTTTCTTTCTAAGTCCTCACGCGACTCCACTTCTTATAAGGTACTAACAGCTCGAGAAGCGCAAAGCCACAGAGAGCTAAGCACCTTAAGCTGAGCAGGATGACCTAGGGGCCTGGTTTTGTTTTGACGCCGCTTTTGTGATCTGAGGGTTTGTCCTGAATAAAATGGTTTCGTACCTTCCTTCAGAGCCCCTCTCTCTCTCTTCTTTTTTCTTCTTATTTTTTTGCAATCACGGCCCCGGCGGTACCTTTTCGATGTACTGGTACACCCGTTCATTCCGAGCAGCCACGCGTAGTTCCGCGAACTTTCTCATAGGCGGATTTGTACCTAAAATTCCATGGCTGGGAGCTTTTGAGACAAAAATATTTATTTACACAAAGGTGGTTGCTTGGGCTAGTTGGTAATCCATGGTAAAAAACGATATCCGGCGCGAAGGATAGGAACCGAGAGAGACGAAACGCACTGCGCTGTGTGTGTGTTGTCTCTCAGCCCTTGTCCTTCGCGCTGTACATCGTTTTTTACTGTTTATTCACTATAGACAACACTGTAGAAATATATTTATTCTCCTTTTGCTGACATTGTGAGCAATGTAAGCATTCAGGAGTCAAGCATGAGCTTCAGATCTATCGTACTCTTCCGATGAGTGCGCGGCGAATAAGCGCGCACTGCGGGGCGGTTCAGGTGAAAGGCGCAGCAGTGCCGCCTGTCGGTTTCCGTGCAAACGACCTCGGCTCCCGGATCGCCCTCGTCCCACTACCCCTATCTAGTTCACTATAGTATTGCTGCGCACTTGCATCGAGGCGCGTGTTGCTGAATTGATATCAGTGGCGATGCGAAGTCAGAGATATTGCGAGTTCAAGCTTCTTTTTTTCTTTATAAACTGTCGCAATACATCAGCAAGTTAAAGGTTACGCATTTTCAACAATGTACTAATAGATATAACTGAAAAATAAAGCATCTTTGTATGGAAAAAGAAAATGACGTAACCGAGACCGAAAGCATAGCGAAAAAATGGCGAAAGTATTGGCTTTTGCGCGCGGTGTCCGGCAGCAACGTTACTAGACCCTCAGCAGTGCGTGCAAAGGTCGTGCTAAATTGCAAAATAATTATTTTAATGCTTTTGCTCTCCTAGCTTCCCATTGTTAGGCATTAGAGACAATTTGCTTGTATTTCTGCGGCATAGTGCGTGCATCGACTCATAACGCACAATGTACGATCAATGCACGAGAGCTTTGAATATGCAAGAGATGTCCAAATCATAAGGACATTCGACGTCCTCTGGATGACCCTTGACTGCCACGTACTAGTCGAACATACTATAGATGTAAACTGGAAGTCGTTAAATGTCTTGGATATTTGGTCTTTTGTGGTACATCCAATGGATATTTGTGGTTCACTGGGAGGGTACGGTATCTAGGGGGAACTGCGGGAACGACTTCGAGCTTGCGTGCTATTGCAACGCTGGCTATTGTGATGGCTGCACAATGTCGCCAGCCGCGCGAAAGGATTCGCTTCTAGTTACGACCTTTCGCAGAGACGAGCGATATATTATATTAGCTGCAATGGCTCCAAAGGAGCAACATGGATTGCAAAGCAAAGCGCGAAGCACAGAGCAAATCGCAAATTTGAGAAGGTACTATCTTGCGGCCAGCAGAAATTTAAAACCGTCAGAATAGCACGCGCCCTTCGTCGACGTCGTTCCTCGTCGATTAACTGGCGCCACGATTCGGATGACACTGCGTTCGCGCCGACGAAGAACGGCCGCCACCGCACCACGTGCGTGAATGGTGCAGTCTGTGCTGGGCGGCAAGTATGCTCGAGTCCACAATACCGGCGAATGAAGAAACGATGTGTTGTCGAGGTACAGTGTACTAGTAATGCATATAACAGAGGCGCTTTCAGAAACTGGGAGTAACACTGAGAGGAATGTGTGTGTGTGTGTGTGTGTTTTTTTTTAAGTTTGGGGGTTTAATAAACTTAAGCTGTGTGACCATATCTCGGATTCGGGAACTTTAGCACGGCCAAGAATTGATTAGTAGTAGCGCGATTATAAGTTGGCCATCACGGACCCCAATGCAAGTGAAAAACGGAGCACGAATAGGAAGAATAGACAGTTTTAGTTTAGCGTTAGCGTAATAGCGGGGTTACGGGAAATAGCGTTAGCGTTCCGCAAACGAACTTTGCAGAAAGAGAGTTTTAGTATAACGTGATAGCGTAGTTTACGTGCGGGACGCTATTCCATTACGCTTTGAATTTCGCATACACAGGGCACCTAATTCTATGTGTGTGTGCGTCCGGAAAGTGCGATAGGCAGCGCAATGGAAGCCAGGAGCGCGTTGTATTTTTACTTCACATGTCCGTCGATCTGCAACGAAATAGACAAGCAGTACAAGCTGTCTACCATAGCCTCCGAATCCTCCCATCTCAGAGGCCATATGCCGTCGTCGCGCCTATCTCCCGACTTTAGCGACAGATAGCGCTCGCATCTCAAAAAAATTTCTCTCGTTAGGCTTAGGCGCGTTCGATACGAGAAGCGATCTCGAAAATTCCTCAAGATTAGCCATAACACTCTCTCGGCGAAGCGGCATGAGACTAAGCAAAATCCGTTTACGCAGTCATTTGCTACGAACGAAGTGAATTCCACAAAAACGCCAAATTCAGTTCGAAGCGGGCGACCGGGACCGCCGCCATGTTTTACGTACACTACGTACACCACGCTAACACGGTAACGTTAACTCTGAGAAATAGCGTGCGCACGGTAAACGGTATGGGTCGGTTAGCGTTCTGCGCATGCGCACTTCGATCCCGCTATTCCGGTACGCCCGCTATTCCGGTAACCACGCTAAACTAAAAATAATAAAACTTGTCCCACGTTATCAGCTGGCACGGCTCCACCGTCAGCCTCACACGTGCCCCCCCCCCCCCCCCCCCCATAATAAAATAAAATTCCCCAATTCATTAAAATATTCAACAATAAAGCGTGGTTTTTAACGAAAATCGGTAAACGGGATCGATAACGAAATGGGATCAGCATACGAACATTATGGCGATCACAAGCGGCTTACGTAAGCGTTGCCAGCCTAGGGTTTAGCATGCTGCTTCAAAAATTATGACTATTTTGCTTACGCTGTAAGGCGTATGCCCATGCGAGACTTGCGTGGCCTGATATGCTAGCTGGCTGAATATTCGAACTTTCAAACAAATTTCCTTAGTTCACTTTCAAGAAAAGAGGACATTCACTCAACCAAGCAAAAATTTACTAGACAACAGTGCCGCAAATGGTGGCTAACATGACAGTTCAGCATTTGGCACCAGTTATATCAATAATGCAATGGTTTCACAACTCCCATCTTATTATCAAATAAATGTCAGCATATTTGCCTTTGCACCACCTGTAAAAGAAACGGACAATAACAAGGGCTTCTCGACAGATGCGGTGAACTAACCTCTTTGGATTTCGGACTTCCCAGTCGACAATCCATGTCGTATTGGTAGTCTGACTGTAGCTGGAGATCCACTCGTATGCGTCTTCCGCCGTGCAGAGGTCCGCACGCAGGCACTTGACGCTCTCTGGGCATTTCGAACTGGCGTCGAGCTCGCACGTGAATGTCCTGGCGCCCGCCATGCCAGTCGGAACCACGTTGGTCATAGAAACGAACAGATTTCTAATGCTTTCCACTGAAAATACAAACAACGTGGAAGGCACTTCTCCGTTCGGCAAGTATTATTGATCCACTAGCAGCGCGTATGAAACAGGTGGCGCCGAGACGGGGTATCCAGCATCCGAACTCTCCAAACAAAGAGCGCGTGCGTGAAGCCATCGGCGAAAACCACGTAAGGCGTAAGGGGTTGCGGGCAGTAATCGGAATAGCCGCACAGGCAACACGCGACCTCATGGCGAGAACCAATAGTGTGCGAGGGCGTCCGGCGCGAGCACGGTGGAAGGGGCGCGAGTTGCGCCGTCCTCCTCGGCCTCCTTTTTTTCTCTCTCGCGTGTGAAATCATCCGCGGAAAGCAAAATACGCCGCCCGGCGAGCAGGTTTGGGTATGCGCACAAGTTCGCCGAGAACTCGGAGAAGCTCCTTCGACGTTATTTCGGCTCATACAAGATTGTCCGCCGCGTGGGTGCACTGAACTATGCGGTCATTCCTGACGAGATGACGAACTCTCAGCGACGGCGCGCACGGCCTGAAATTGTTCATGTTGTACGCTTGAAGCCTTATTACGCACGTTAGAAAGTGTGTTGTGTAGTTTTTTAGATGCGAAGCATCTTATGCTCGGGGCTATGTCACTCCCTCCCTCCCTCCGCCGTGCGGCGTCCACTTCCGGTTCCGCTTCCGGAAGCCGGAAGAACGCTTCCGGCGTTTTGCCCAAGTGATCCCCAGGTGCTTCGTCCACTCATCATTATTAACTTCGTCCTGTCATTCTCCTCCTGCAACGCCGCGATGAGTGCCACGGACAGCGCCAGCGTCAACGCCAGTGTCAGCGCCGTGGACAGCGCCACGGAGAAGAGGGCTCGAGCCGCTGTCACGAAACGGCAGCGGCGACAGGCCGATCTGAAAACTAATGGGAACTTGAGCCATGGCTGCTTCGCATACTACTCAGGGTTCCCCTACGGGAAGATGGTGTAATTTTTTTCTTCTTTGCTACCTTTGTGTTCTTCACAAATTCCAGTGTGCTATTTATTTACCTGAATACTTATTTCCAGCATTGGGACGATGTTCTTTTTTTCTTTTTTGGAGGGAAGCAATGCCACGTGCCTTTTGGGCTTTACATCTGTGCCGGTGACTTTCGAATGACGATTGCTGTCGCGTTTAAGCACTCGCGCAAACTTAACGCGATGCCAGCTTCGTACCTACTAGTATCGTACCATCGTACCATCGTACCACTAGTATCGATGGGCCCATCGTACCAGGCAGGGCAACTCGCGCTATTTCTCGCGATAGTACTGCGCATGTTCCTTCGCAGCCCTTAAATACTGCCCGCACATAGGTGATGTTCTCTGTTTTTGCCGATCGCCGTCCGTGCTCGCACATGTTGCTGTTACTGGGCTATATAGTTATTTTTTTTATGCGGGGCACAAGTTCGCCTCAATAAATGTTTGTCTTGCCGCACGCTCGCCTTCTGTAGTTACCGGTGTCTAGCACCACTCGTGACAATAGTCTACCACCCAATAGCTGTGTCTGATTCTCTCTTGACATAGCCATTATCCTAGCGACGTCATCAGTTGCCCCTTGGACTCGGTATGTGTAAGACCCGTGTCGCTCACTCCGAATGGGAAGAGCGCGCCTTCAAGGAGCGCCGGCTCGCTCAAAAGCGCGAACGGATGAGAAAGCGACGAGAAGTCGAACGCGCAGTGGCCCAACGTGCTGCGGCCGATGGTGCCAGGTGGTGTGAATCTAGTCGCCTAAACTCGCGTTCACTCGTACATACAGCATACGGCGTGCGGCCACGTAACGAAGTTACGTGTTGTGTCATTTCAACCATTTAACATAATCACCAAATTAAAATATTCGTCGGCCGTTCCACTCCGTGAAGACGGTTAACCTGGGAAGCTGAAACGTGTGGCCCCGTTGTTTATCACTGGGTTAATCCGCGAGGTTTCATTAAAGTATTTCTCAATTATGAAGTTACGCACACTTTCGCCTGCGACGGAGAGAACGACGTCACTGACGGTATGGCCGCATTCCGCCGTTGTCGCTTGCGTTAGATGCCTCGAGTTTGCTCGGCGGCGTGTTTAGCAGCATTCGTCCGCCATTGCCGCCTGCGATTCTTCGAAATTAAATTGCTTCAAAATTAAATCTGTCCGGTATGTAAGACAAATGAATGGCTCATACCCCCTTAAGCAGTGGCTCATACCCCCGTAAACGCGGCCTCCCCATTACGACGACTGAAGAGAAGAAATAAACTTTATTGAAAGAGCCAAGTGAAATTCTACGCTGGAATGATGAGCGGCAACGCAGCCAGCTGCGGAAGAAGACAATGACGACGAACGCGGGAGGAGTGGCACGAGTGCATTCAGAGCACGAGCGCAACCCGAGGGGTGCCAACGAGCCAGCTGCGGAAGAAGACGACGCTCGAGTCAGTACTGATGATGATAGTTTTCTGTACATAGGTGATTTCGCCTAGCCAAATACGATTTCATCTATACATATAAAGCTTCGCTTTAAAAATTTTATATAGTTAAACAAAACAAACATTTTTGCTGGTCTTCCTATAGTGGAAGGGCTCTGAATTTTTGCAAGCGAAGCTGCTCCACGTATAGACTGAACATTCGTGTCTGTTTGCAGAAACTATCATTATCAGCAATGGTTCGAGCGTCGTCGTCGTCTTCTTCTACAGCTGGCTCAGTTGCCGCTCATCCTTCCAGATGCAACGTGATTTATTCACGTGTAAACGTCAATGAAGGCGAGAAACGTCAGGCGAACGTCAAGAAGCGGCGAGGCGACCAGCAGCAAAAATCCGGGCAAGCGCAAGCTCGGGGCGCGTGGTTAGCACCAACACTATGGCTTGCTTGCTGACTGCTTCGTCGTCGTCTTGTCTTCTTCATTACACAGAGTAGAATTTTACGTCTCTTCTGTCGTCGTAATATGAAGGACGCATTAAAGGGGGGCTTTTTTTCTTTTTCTTTCTGGGGTTTTACGTGCCAAAGCCAGTTGTGATATCGAGGCATGTCGTAGTGGAGGGCTCCGGAATAATTTGGACCACCTGGAGTTCTTTAACGTGCACTATAACGCAAGCACACTGGCGTTTTTTCATTTCGCCTCTATGCGTTTACGGGGATATGAGCCATTGCTTAAGGGGGTATGAGCCATTCATTGTCTTCAGGGACCGACAGATTTAATTTTGAGGGAATTTAATTTCGAAGAATCACAAGCAGCAATGGTGGGCGATGGCTGCTAACCACGTCGCAGAGCAAACTCGAGAAATCGAACGCAAGCGTTTGTGGTTCGACAACAACTTGTCCCTCATCAGTGTGATCCGCTCCCACGAACAGCAACATAATGCCTAGGAAGTGTTCAATGAACATTACGCTACTAGTGGGTAAGACCTTGGTGAATATAGAGTTTGCGGTACGTGTAAGAAATCTGTAATCGAGGGAAAACTGCCTGCGTTCGGCACCGTGAACGGGTACATATACCCTCCAGTTGTTGTGATGCTGATAAGCTTCGCTTATCATCCATCTTCACGGAGTGAAAAGGCCGACGATTTTTTTTTTTCTGTTCTAATAGGGCAGGCTATCGACTTCCAAGTTGAACTTAAGATTCAACGAGAGCGTGCAACGTTTATGAACATTAAAAATATAATAAGATGTTGAAATCGCGGGATAAAATTGCGTCTGCGAAGCGGCCATTTTATCGTCACCAGAGACAGCACGCGCCCGTACAACCGGTTTGCTGGCATTGTGCGAGGGTACGAGCTCGCCCTACTATGACAGCTTTGCGTGTTTTTTTTTTTATTTTCGTTTTCTTGTTTTGAAATAGAAAAAACAAAAAAAAAAAAAAAAAAAAAAACAAGCAGAACTATCTCTTTGTAGGGCGCGCATTCTCGTACCCTGCGGCCAAACCGTATGTGCGCGCCTCTTTCTGGAGACGATTGCGACGACTGCATGGCCGACGGCGCGTTTTGTATACCTTCAGTTATACTTGAGACACGCGCTCCGCTGTTAGCGCTCAGTTTTTATCGATACTACAAAAATTCCATTTGTACATTGCTACATTCATCCGTCTTGGTATTATCATCATCAAAATCACCTTCATCATCGTCACCTTTTCATGTCCACTGCAGGACGAAGGCCTCTCCTGGCGATCTCCAATTACCTCTGTCTTGCGCTAGCTGATTCCAAATCGCGTCTGCAGATTTCCTAATTTCATCGCTCCACCTAATTTTCTGCCGTGTTCAACTGCGCTTCCTTTGTCTTGGCACCCATTCTTTAACTTAATGGTCCACTGGGTATCTTCTCTACGCACAATGTGGCCTGCCAAGCTCTATTTCTTCTCCTAATGCCAACTAGAATATCAGCTATCCCCGTGTGCTCTGTTCCACACCGCGCTATTCCTGTCTCTCAACGTTACGCCTAACGTTTTTCGGTCCTTGTTCTCGAGCTCCTTTGTTAACCTTCAAGTTTCTGCCCCATATGTTAGCATCGGTAGAATGGAATGATTGTACACTTTTCTTTTCAACAATAGTGGTAAGCTCCCAATCACGATATCGTAATACCTGTCGTATGCACCCCATTTTTATTCTTCTGTAAATTTTCTTGTTCCGATAAGGGACCCCTGTGAGTAATTGATATAGATAAATGTACTCATTTACCGACTCTAGAGGCTGACTGGCGATCCTGAATTCCTGTTTCCTTGCCAGGCTATTGAACATTACCTTTGTGTTCAGCATATTAATCTTCAACCCTACGTTTACACTTTCTTGGTCAAGGCCCTCGATGATTTGTAGCAATTAGTCCCTAGTGTTGCTGAACAGGACAATGCCATCTGCAAACCGAAGGTTGATGAGATATTCGCCATTGATCCTCACTCCCAGGCCTTGCCAGTCTTGAATACTTCTAAGCATGCAGTGAAAAGCATTGGAGAGATTGTGTCTCCTTGCCTGATCCCATTGTTGATAGGCAATGTTCTACTTTCCTCGTTGAGAACCAAGGTAGCTGTGGAATCTTTGTGAATATTTCCAAAGATATTCACGTACGCCTCCTGTATGCTCCTTGATTACGCAATGTCTCATTTAATGCTGGTATCTCCGCTCATTGAAATGCCGTTTCCTAATCTATGAAAGCCATATAGAGAGGTTGATTGCACACCGCATATTTATCAATTACCTGATTGATGACATGGATGTGGTCCATTCTAGAATATCGCTTCCTGAAGCGAGCCTGTTCTCTTAGTTGATTGAAGTCAAGTGTTGCCTTAATATTATTGGAAATTTTCTTGGTAAATATTTTATACAATACTGAAAGCAAGCTAATGGGCCTCTAATTCTTCAATTCTTCAAGGTCTCCCTTCTTATGGATTAGCATAATGTTCGCATTCTTCCAGTTCTATGGTACATTTGAAGCGGTGAGGCACTGCGTATAAAGGACCGCTAGCTTTTCAAGCACATCTCCCCCATCTTTGATTAAATCGACTGTTATTCCATCTTCAGCCGCTTTTCCCCGGGAAATGTCTTGCAAGGTCATTTTAACTTCATCGCTAGTTATAGAAGCAACCTCTGTATCTAGTTCATAACAATTTCCAATGAAGATTGCGTGGCTCCTTGGGTACTGTACAAGGTCAGTATAGAATTCTTCTGCTGCTTTTACTGTGTCGTAGATTCAAGCAGAACTTTTTGGGGGGCTAGTTGGTGCATGTTACTGAAGTACTAAAGCGCCAAACAGACGACACAAGAAGAGACACGGACGAGCGCTTACTAAGAACTGATGCTTTATTGACAGCAACACAGAATATATACGCAAATCTGGCAGCCCAACTCGCACGTTGTCGAAAATCACATGGTAACAAGGAAAACGGCGATAAAACGATTCTAAAAGATGATGAAACTCGGATAAAAGATGACGTTCGCGACAATGACACATGGTTTATAGGGTCAAAGGACTATAAAAAATAATGGTTACGGTTAATAATGGTTAATGGTTAAACACCACTGTAAGGAGTACCCCATTCGAAACTAAAAGATTAGATTTTTCACCAAACGCAGGCGGCGCACCAACGTGCTAAGTTCTAACTAAGCGCTTCTAAAAATGACATTTCACTTTTGTATAGTATTTTTGACGGTTCGCTGACGCATTCCAGGCCTTTGTTTTTAATGTGGAAGGCTTCCTTCAGCTCATGGGCAATGCTGTCTCGACTTCTGTCTAGAACAATGCTATCTCTTAGGCCAGGCTCTTTGAGGCTTGAGGCTTGCACCCGCCCTGTTTGAGTGAGGGTGCAAGCCTCAAGCCTCAAAGAGCCTCGCCTAAGTTTTAAAAGGTGCAAGCCAAGCCTAAGCCTCAAAGACTGCGGGTGCAAGCTTCGCCTAAGAGATAGCATTCTTCTGGACAGAAGTCGAGGCAGCGTTGCCCGTGAGCTGAAGGAAGCCACCCACATTAAAAAGAAAGGCCTGTTATGCATCAGCGAACCGTCAAAAATACTTTATAAAAGTGAAATGTCATGTTTAGAAGCGCTTAGTTAGAACTTAGCATGTTGGTGCGCTGCCTGCGCTAGGTGAAAAACCTTAATTTTAGATGCGAGTGCATCTTATGCTCGGGGCAGTGTCCGTTCTGCGGCGCCCGCACCCATACTGCGCATGCGCAACTCTCCATCATTGTCCTCTCTTACGCAAGTGTGAGCTCTCCTCCTCCCGTCTCCCCCTCTCAGCCACAGGTGCGGCGCAGCAAATCATTGCATATACCTCTCTCTCTCACTCTCTCACTCTCTCTCTAAGGGTACGCCAGTAGGCGGCGCAAGTGTCGCGGCGCAGTATAAAGCGCGCGTTCGCTGTGCTTCGTTCATTCTCTCTCTGTGCAACGATGTGCGAAACGCCATGAACAACGTCAACGTCGGCGCTAGTTGCAGCGGCAGCGCCACCGCCGCGGAGCAGAGGAACGCTCGGGAAGCCGAACGTCAGCGTCGGCAATCGGACCCCGAACTTCGGGCCCGGGAAGCCGAACGTAAACGTCAACGTCGGCAGGAAACTTCTACGGAAGCAACACGGGCTCGGCTCGCCGAAGTGGAACGTCAGCGTTATCAAGCCGGCCCAGAACTGCGGGCTCGGAAAGTCGAAGCGCAACGGCAGCGTCGAGCGGCAGCTCCAGATCCCGAAACGATGAGGCAACGGGAGTCTGCGGCCAGAGCAGCAACACGTTCGAGGCCATTACAACGCCCGGGCTTCGACGGTGCTGACGAGCGGTTCAAGCGCGACTTCCTCGATCGGAGCTTCGGGCACAGCTGCAACGTGTGCGACCGGCTTTGGTTTGACAACAACCTGATCAAGGTCGGGAGCGTCCAGAACGAACGTCAGCCTAACGCGGCCGTCGGCGTGCTTCGACGCCAGTTCAGGAACAACACCGGCGAATTCTTGCAGTTCGCGGTGTGCTCCGCGTGCAAGGAAGCTCTAACGTCGGTCGAAGAACGGATCATCGCACCGCGACTCCCGTTCATGAGCATTCGTCGACTAACGGACGGCAACGAAAAGTACGGAATCAAGGGGCAAGTCGTGAACGTTCCGATCGAAGTGCAGGAACTCGTGCAATGCCTACCCAGGAACGTTCCCGACGACGCGGCGATCGACGTACACATCAAACGAAGACTCGTAAGCAAGGCTTCGTATAGGCGCGGTCTCGTCAAGAAGAGCAGCGTGCACGCGTGGCTGTTACACTTAGAGCAAAGTCCCGTACGATCTGTAAATAAAGACGCAACAACCCCGTACAAACGTCTCCTCTCTTCTCAATACATTCTCTCACTCTAACTTTCATTGGGTTGTGTTGCCAAGTGAAACGAAACGGAAAATCGATGCGCACCCCCCGCGAGGCTTTCTCATCCCACCATGGTTGCCCGTAGGGTGAGATGATGTGATTTTTAATTTTCTATTGGGGTACTCCCTTACAGCGGTTCTTGTGTATTGCGTAACCATTATCTTTTATGGTCCTTTGACCCTATACACCACGTGTTATTGTCGCGAACGTCATCTTTTATTAGAGTTTCATAATCTTTTACAATCGTTTTATCGCCTTTTGCCTTGTTACGATGTGATTTTCGACAACGTGTGAGTTGGGCTGCCAGACTTGAGTATATATTCTGTGTTGCTGTCAATAAAGCATCAGTTCTTATTAAGCGCTCGTCGGTGTCTCTTCTTGTGTCGTCTGTTTGGCGCTTTAGTACTTCAGTAGTATGTCATAGAAAGCGCTGATGACACTACCATGCTTATCTTTCACTGCATACATATGCCCTGTCGTATGCCAAATTTTCTTCTCACTGATTTTATAATGCGGCCGTTTTTTACTGCTTGTTCAATATTTATTCTGTCTTGTTAACATGGTTACATGCAAAATAAACAATTTCACTGGTATGAGCCACCGTGAAAGTTACACGCAAAACACTACTGGTGTTGTAAAGTACGATATTTGAAAGAAAAGACGCAGCGGGGATGAAAATGATTGCGCGAAATTGTGGGTTTTCTTCCGCGAGAATAGAGCGAGTGCGACCACGTAACTGTCCTTGAGCAAAAATTGGAGGACGCTTAAGCTTCGCCTTTAAGAATGGAACGTGATAGTGTTATTGGGCCCCTTTCCGATCGCATTTTTCTTTATGAGCACGCTTCACTGCGAAATTGAACGTGGGAAAGCCAGCTTACAAAGAGCAAACTTACACCGATCCCCTTAAAGTCGGCTTCACTTTTTAAGAAAAATGCATTGCTAGGAAATTGTTTTTCCAGGGGCAATGTAAGTCGTCTTATGTGAAAATGTGAAGGCCCTCGCACCGTTTTTTATTATTTTAATAACTGATGACGCGCGCGCGTGTTCAAAACACATTAGGCAGGCTAAGTCCCAATTAGACCTGCCGAGATTGCGAACGCCATCTGGATATGATTTTCGCAAGTAACCTACACGAGCGCGCCGCTGTTCGTATGGTAGAAATTCTGAAAAATAAGTTTGTGTAATAGTTTTTTCATAACAGAAAAATATTTTCTCGTACATTCAAATTACAATCTGCCGCCACCGTGTCTGTAGGTTGTGGCTAAGTCGTACTTTATTTTTCTGACGGATTTTACTGTGAGAAATTAAATTTTTGTTCACTAACACCTTGCGCCTGCGCGGTCGGAGTGGTTCGGGATGATTTTTTTTCGCCACGTACGCCGGCGCTTACGCCGACGCCGGATTTTCTGCGACATGGGGCCCTTGACGTTGAGGCATTATTACGGAGTTTTCTGTCGTCACTCTCTTCAAGATAAGAGGATTACGCTACCGTTAGCTAGTTCGGGAAGCTAGGTGGTGAATAAGGCTTTCAGATGCCTCGGGGTGACGAAGCGCTGAAACTGAACGAAACGTCCCCAATTTATTGCGGGACAAGAAACTGATAAAAAAAGGATAATATCACCGCTCTTACAACGAACTGCTGTACTTCTAAGGCAGCGTCCTAATCACCAGCTGCCAGCTCATTTCGTTCTCTACTATATGTTCACTTTATCGGCCGGTGTACCGTTCACCCGTCCTCTGAATATGGAAGATGAGCTGTTGCGCTTATCAAATTTCGGCATTATCTCGTATTGCAAGCAGTTGAAATTCACTACAAAACTGCAGAGAAACACTTGTAAATGGCCACAGCTATTTGTACCACTGTATCTCGGACATAAGGATTAACACTTTTGCGAAAATATAAATAAAAGATAACTTGCGCTTACTCGAAGTTCCGCTGGCGGAGGCAGATTCAAGATGTGTCGTTCCTGGTACGCTGATGTGAAGCCGGGACGGCACGGATATGCTCGATCACATATTCAAGGTTGATGTTGGCGCACGAGCCCATCCGCCGAGAACCGCCAAGTCTTTCAGGAAAAGAGGCCACACAAATCACCGTCCACACAGAATTCAGTCGCAAATTTACTATCAACCACTTGGCGTAATTCTTATATGCCCATGTCTCGTCCACGCGCATGCTGTTGTCACGCCACGTCCTCTTGCACTTTTTATTGCAAAGTCTGTAATGATGCGAGGGCTTTCACAACTCAGTCGAATGTTTCATTTTCTTAACCCAGCCGCATTCCAGACAATATTGCATCGTGGGAGCCCTGCTTATTCCAAGCTAACTCGTTTCTTTTCCCAAAATTTGCCGTGCGGCGGCTTTGCCTCAACATGTCAATGTCTACGGTAGTGCACCCTTTATAGTAATATAGTGCATGTTATTAATTTGCGACTGTATTGGCGCTAACTTCTACGGTAACGTTAATTTTACCTACTGTGCGACTAACTCTCACTTCTGGTCTCGTTGAGACTTACATTTTGATACTGGTTTAACTCGCTAGTACGCTCTAGAGGCACAAAAGGGTTACAAGGTACCCAGTGGTTACGAGGTACCCATGCAGATGTAAGATACGCCAAATCCGTCTGAAGTCAGCTAAGAAGACATTGACTTCAAAACAGTTTCAGTAACGCTATGCGGATTCTTCTCGAGAAAAGGAAGACACTCCATAGAGCCCATATAATAATAGAAATGCCATATTTTTGTGGTCGTTAACTTTTGGGTCCTAAGTTTACAACGTATTCGAGAGAAAACCAGCGATGGGCGACAACTCATCGCTCGTTTTCCCGACGTGGCTTTCTCGATATGGCTTTTTCGACGTGGTTATCAACGTGGCTCTGGGCCAAGAAGGCTGCATCGTCAGCATCGCACTGGCGACGGGAGCCATGGAGGTTCGGTCCAGTCCGTGACGCTGGCAGTCCAGTGCGTGGCCGTCGTCCTCGGTAACGTTCGAGTGAGGCTCCAGGACCGGCTGCAGCCTTTCACGGCAGTGCCGGGCACTCCTCCAGGAAGGATCCCCCTTCAGCGGCAGACCAGCGCGTTCGATAGTCCTCGGGACGCCGCGTCGGCACTTGAGCAAGGTACCGGACGGAAACAGCGGCTGAACGCGTCGCTAGGCCTAACCTGTGTGACCTCTCTGCGAAGTCAGGGAGGGTGACCGGGATACACATGCGTCTACAAAGGCGACGAAACCTTCAGGATCGTCGGGAGTAGCGAATCCGGAAGAGACGCGACGAGACTTGGACGAAGATCCACATGTTTCAGGGTCAAAAAAAAAAAAAAAAAAACGGAAAAAAACCCACTCAAGCAGCGACGCAGCCAAAATGGCTAGAGTCGTACAGCTGTGAGGAGTGTAGGAAATAAGACTTACTATAGGGACAGCGTAACTAGCGTAAAGTTTTGGATGCAGTTGAGAGCCGCTTGTATAGACTATACCTATTTTGTTTATTATTTACAGTTTCTTTTTAGTTGGGAGTCTTGCTTTTGGGGTTTGTTTCATTAAATCTTGTGTGCAGTGCCGTCTTACGTCTCTTAGTCCACCTCCAAAACATCCGCGCCCCCTGAGATCCGTGACAACACACAAGAGGTACAGAATCCCTAATGTAGTCAGATATGTTTCATACTTCTCGTTGCATACTTCTCGTACTTCTCAGTCATCGCCATTATTCCTTCTGAAAAGCATCACACATCGCAGTCGTACCTGTGACATAGCTGCGCAGGCATCTCACACTGCGCATCGACCTGATTTGCTGATAATTCGGCATAGTTTGTGCACGGTGCCGTCACAAAAATTGCATGGCATTTAAGTTGTTTCCTTGCGGTGGCATAAATGTAAAAATTGTGGTGGCGCTGTTGCAAGTGAAAGATGTTCCGTAAATCTCTCTAGAAATCGGGCAGGAGTCAATACTCGTTCGAAAATAAGCGCTATAACGATAGGTAAGGTAGTAACTTCTATGAAGAAATCTACCAGCTGTGGCATGCTGGAACGCGTTATGAGGATTTTAAAACAGGCGAAATGCCAATTGCACTAACTCAAATTATGAGGCATCGATCCGTTCTGTTTTTAGCAAACTATCTGGCGCACTTCGTAAATAGTTCAAAACTTTTCGAGAGTCTTTATAGACTCTAGAAAAGACGTTACATACCCTTCGTGAAAATACATTACATACCGTCTGTAAGGAAATGTTTAGTTCTGATTTATATGTAATTTTCTATAATGTCCAATTCACGAAATGGGTGTTATTCACTCGCTTCATATTTGCTCAGAGGACGCATAACCTTACAAGGGTTTTCACGTAAACGCACTAGGTGACATGTTGCGTTTAGCAAAACAATGTTCGGCCAGTTGGCTGATTTAGCTACCACATAAATTCTGAGCAAGGCGTTAGCACTACAAGTTCTGCAATACGTGAAAGCCTCTAGTGAAACATGGATCATGATTCAGCAAGTATATGACGATAAAGCGTTATCGAGAAGCCCTGTTTTAGAGCACATCTCTTAGACGCTCGTTCCTCCTGCGAGCGTCAGCGTCGTACCTCGTAACAGAGTGAACGAGCACAGCGAAAGATGAGATCGAACGCGGAGCGTAGCGGCCGATGAAAGACCAGTGTTGCCAGGTCCGACGAGGCGGCGTAGCCAAAAGCTAGAGAAGTTGTAGCCCAAATGTAGCCAAACAGAAAAAAAGTGCAAAATATTTCGTAGCCAAATATAGCCATTATTATTTGCAATTTTATTTGTGTATACATTTTCACATTCGACAACGGCAATCCTTTTTTGCGCAACCCGTCGTAACAAAATGTCCGTGCCGCCGTGACGGTCGGCTCTTTACATCAACAACAGCGACATCATGCTTGCACAGAACACTTTTTGGTTGGCCCCGGTAGCTCTTAAGTTCCAGTGAATCGCTGGAGAGGGCGAAATCAGTGCTTTTATTTTATGACACTGCAGATAGTACTAACTTATTATCTTTAGTTATTTACAGTAATATTAACTACGAACTCTGCATTTTAGCTGTCGTGAACACAAAATAATGTTCAGCGTCATCGATCTCTCACGTTATCTCTCCCTACGGCGTAGAAGTTCAACTGTCCAGCGATCTGCGACGGTGACGTTCTCACGGTTTCTTTTTTGGGGAGCTAAAACAAGTCTTTGGCGCTATGATATCTCGCGTTATTTGTCTCATCGTCCTATCTTGTTTTCTCATTTTCTTGTTTTTGTTTGTCAATTAGCTTGGCCCGGATTAGCTGGGACACACACTACCTATATAGTGTCAATTTACATCAACCTGGCCGACATCTTAAGTCTGTAGCACGCCAAGAACATGCGTCAAGAAAAGGGACAGGCAACAGATGCCACTCACTGGTGTTAGCGTTGGGGCATGCAGGAATGAAGAGTTTTGGAATAGGCGTTTTGCGTTGGCGGATAGCGTGTTGCGTTCGCAACGCCACTACGGCGTCAAAGAAAAGCTGTTATAAATATTTAAATAAAATGTACAACTTTATGATAAGAAAAGTAATTTAGAATTTAGTGTTTTCGCCTTTAATTACAATTTAGAACTCATTCTATTAGCAGCATGCAACTTGTTGCACTTAGTCTTGAGTAACCAACTTTACGCACCTTCACCCAGCCAAGTCAATCCATGATAGGCCTACGAGCTATGAAATCGACAATTGAATTTGCAATCAGCGGCGTATAATGAATCAATCTTCATTACACATGTTAGTTGAGAGAAAGCGATAACCGCAATCACTTCTTCTAACTTACGAACTTCACGCATTACCATGAATCGAGCCCAGTTTTGTGCTAAATTAGAGCCGTCGCTTCGATGGGCGCCGTCATGTGTGTTGACGAAAGCATTTGGGTCAACTTTTGGGGCAGCTTTTGGGGCATCTTTTGGGGCTTCCGCTAAATCGATGAAATAGCCTGTCCAACGCAAAACCCAAACACAGTTTCCGCCTTGCGCATGTGCAGTGGCTTCGACGCTATTTCTTTGGGGCCCCAATACGTTTAAGGCCCCTATTCTAAAGCTCTAATAATTGATGGGGTTTTACGTGCCAAAACCACGATATGATTGGGAGGCATGACGCAGCGGGGGACTCCGGATTAATTTTGGCCACCTCAGGTTCTTTAACGTGCACCTAAGTAAACGGGTGTTCCTGCATTTCGCCTTGATCGAAATGCGGCCCCCGTGGCATGGAATCAAACCCGCGTCCTCGAGCCAGCAGCGCGACACCTCACAAGCTAAGCTAACACGGTGGGTGAAGTTCATGTGACGTGGTAAACTGATGTCATCGTGGCAAACATGTTTCGATATTCGCAGAATGAGTATCTGCATCCATGACGTTACGGGCAAACCATCTAGAAGTAAAAGCACCACTATGCTCACTATGCTCTACCAGGTTTGCTTACCATTTTTTTCAAAGTCACAATGCTTCACTACAATAACATAGCTGCATTAAAAATACACCTTTGGCTCGGGGTCTTGCTCCCATTCTTTTTTATACGTTCTGGCATACTTGGCCCACTTCCCCATGTTTGGATTCTCCTCTCTGAGGAGGATCCGATCTTACGTCCAACCTACCGAAATGAATCTCTAATCTAATCATGAACAAAAATTCCTCTAGCAGGAAAAGAAAAATAGCAGTAAAGCTTCGCGCCAGAAACGTGGAGTAGGTCGAAAGCTGTGCCCTGCGCGATCCTTCACCCGGAAGACATGGCCATGAACACCCTGGAGCGTGTCATCCACCCGTGCTTCCCTTCTTTCATGTCGGCGCCAGGATCGCCCGACGGCCCCGACCCTATGTTACTGCTCTCCCTTCCTGAACATAGCCATGTTAGTACAGTATACCGTGAAAAACTCACTACTCCCAGGTTCATCCCGATGCCCTGGGATCGGGCGCCGAACGGTCAAGCAGGGTGTAAGTTTAAGTGCATCAAAGATTCAAGCCACCGGCTCAGACAACGGCGCAGAGAGGGAAGAAAAGGCGGGGGGAGGGGGGGGCATTTCGCGCACGCACACACGCACAGCCACGCGGCCGGCTCAACCAGCATAACACAGCCTTCGAGATTTGCTTCTACCCGATCAGAGCCACCTCTGGAGCGTGGATTAGGGTGCCACTTATAGCCCAAACACAGCCAAGTCGCAGATTTTCAGTAGCCCAAATATAGCCACATAGCCAACTCGTCCAAGTCGACGCCAAAAAATTTTTCCCGTAGCCCAATTTGACTATATATAGCCAAACCTGGCAACACTGTGAAAGACGGCGAGAGCGACTGCGTGTTTGTCTGTACGTGCGTTAGGGGGTGATATCATGCTTGTTTAGTTAGTAAGCGAATGTTTACTGCAATTTATGCGGGCATAAAACAATCAATGTAACTTCGGGTAATTGTCTAATACATTGCTATCGAGATAGCGAAACTGCGACTTTTTTTGTAGATGCTGGAGGCTTGGTGCAACCTATTGGACAAACAAATTAATAAACCAAAATTTATATACTAGCGTGCTAAAACGTTTGCACAATGCAATTTGGCGACACGGTCCCGATTTATCGTCATTTCGACAATGGTTCTTGTTGCACGTCAACGCGAGTGAGGGCGCCTCCATGCTGTATCAATTTGAGAATTTATGTTCATACACCATATTCTTGCTGTATGCCACATCTCTCAAATTCAACCGACTCTCGCTATGTGATTCATTTTTGCTACCCCGTGTGCAACGGCCGATGAAAGGGAAGCGTCATGAAGATATGGCCACCACACAATCTGCGGTGACTGAAGAGGAACCCGAATGAAGGTTCCTGTGCTTGCTTTCACGATGTACAGAAACGGTATCATCTGTGCATAGACGCGACATTTTGACAAGACTTGGACTGATTAGTTTGCAAGCGGAATAAATTATTAACAGTGAAGCTGTTTAAGCTGGAGGTAGTCCGGTGGTGTACGCCTGAAATGTGGTCCGATCCTGGAGGTTGTGCAGAAAGGGTCGAAGCGCAATGGCACATACCCCCTGAACTAGCGAAGCTGTTTAAGCTCGAGGAAGGTCCGTCGAGTGTACGCCGCAAAATTTCCGCCTGGCGATGACGTCACCATGCGTCGCCTAGCAACGCCTCGCCCCAGCTGCGCCGACCGCGCCGAGCCTCACCATAGCTGCGTGAGCCGTGACGTCATCGCGCGCGCCGCATCGCTTCGCCTTAGCTTTGCCGAGCCATGACGTCACCGCTCCGTACGGAGCGGTTGCCGCGGCTACGCAGAGGCGGAGGTAAGCCGTGACGTTACTGCGCTGACCCACAGGATATATAGCTCAGCGTCGCCGTCGCGGCGACACAAAAGCCCCGCCGTCTCTGCGCCGACCCATTGCCGCGAAGATGGGGCGGCCGAAGAAGAGCGTCACTCCCGAAGAATAGGAAGCGTGGTGCGAAAGCCGCCGCGCCGCTACTCGAGAGTGAGTGAGCCAACTTAGGTCTGATCCAGAAGCGTTTAGATACTTTGGGTGTGTTCCAATTCTGGCCAGCATCGGAGACTGTCTACGTAGACACCTAAGGAGACAGCCAAGACAGCTTCGAGGCCATGTAATGGAACGCGTTTTGAACCGTCTGGATGACGTTTGAAAGACGCGTCTGCGACGTGACGCCACCTCGCGGTGACAAGAAAAAGTTGAGAAAAGCACGCATTATTTCTGTATTTTAAGTCCTTGCGCCTGCGAACCTATGAAAAATGTGACACATTAAGGGCGTAGGAAAGCACGTCTACGTTTTCTTGTGCGCAGACGACCTTACTGTCGGCTTTCCAAGCATCTTGCTCAGCCGCCATCTTGTTTGGACAGGAAAGTAGCCTGCATCGTTTCTGACTTCGATGCTGTCTTCGCGAAGCTGTCTACTTCGACGCCTTCGTGAGAATTGGAACGAGAATTAAGATGGCCGCTTTCCACTTAGCCGTCTACTTTGCCGTCTTAGTCGAGTATTGGAACACAGCCTTTAATGACCGAGTGTTCGTTGCTCATTGGGCTGTCGATGATTCCGGGGTGATCTTACGCAAAACGTGGCCGAGTCTCTAAGCATAACCTCGCAAAAACTTAGTCGAACCGAGATAAAGCCAGGTGGGGTCGCCAACTTCGGTGTTTGCCCAGTCGTCGCACCACTAGTGTGAAGCTGCCCTTAATTTTTTTACGAGCTCAGTCCTGGAACTTTTTCGATAATGGCTGGGCTTTAAGGGGAAGGTATCACTGTCGCCATCTTGCGTGTAGTTCAGATTCGCCCACCAGGCGACGCCACTCAGTCATGTTTGGAAAAAGGGGAAAAAATTTGCTCTTTGCCGTCGCAGCATGCCCCGGTCTGGCCCTCTTGCGACGCTGTGACAGGTGGTCCGCTGCGTTGAGGAAAAGTCCCCCTCTTCCCCCCCCCCCCCCCTTTTTATTTCATGACAAGTTGTGTCTTGCACCATTGTTGTTGTGTTGCTGCGCGTGGTGGCTTTCTCCCCCCTGATACTTTCAACAATGGCTCGGTCGAACCTTGTTAAACGGTCAGTGCTGATGAGGGTGGCTATTAGTGGTTCGTCACTGCCGCTTTTGACGTGGCTGTCAGGTGAGTGCGGGCCGCTGCCTCGAAAGCCGTCCTGGCAGATGGCCTACAGACTCAGTGCTCACTGCAGAAATTGATGACGTTGATCGTCAACAAACTTTGTTTCTTTCTCTTCCTAGTGTGTATTTTTTTAGCATTTTTCAAAGTACGGGCCCGCTAAACAAAGGTTCTAGGCTTGAAATGGTCACTGTTGCTTTGTGCCTGTAAAGATAAATAAAGGAAAGGGATGGAAATTGCTACGCACCGCAGTAACTGTCTAGCGGAGTCTGCTGACACCTGAACAGCGGTCAGCAGTGGAAGAGAAGCGGCGGCAAAAGAGTAGGGGTAAAAGTTAGTATAGAGTAACAACGAAATATTTACAACAGAGTGACTAACTAAAAAGAAAAAAAGAAGACCATTTGTGGAGTCATTTCCTCCAGAAAGCTTGTCACCGGTCCCGCACTCCGGCACTGTTGGGTCGCGTGGAACAGCCGGGTGTCGAGGCCCTACTGTTCGATGAAGTAGCAGTGCTTTTGTAAGCTACCCCCGTCCACGTGCATAGAGATTAGAGTTGTGGGCACGGCTGACACGAGTTTTGTTTCGACCATATGTGCCGCTTGACCTGATGCCTATTTGCCGACGTTTAGAAGCCCCCCAGCAAGCTCGCTAACAATACACAGAGCCCCTATTGCGCGCCTTGCAGAGCGCCAAAAAGGGTGCTTTCTACATATATGCGTGACGGAAAGGCTTTGAGTGTAGCCAACTAAAGCACTATTTTTTTCGCGATGTTTGCAAACTGCATGAACATGAATGGGGGAATGGAATGGGCTGGCGAAGAAATGTTCCTAGGGCGTCGGCCATGTTTTGGTGCCGGAGTGCCGGTTCTTGCAATTTCCGAAGCTATGCAGCGTTGATATGAGCTTAGTACATCAGATGGAGACTACTTCCAGGAACGCCGACTGACGATAGCTCCTCCTGTCGTGGAAGAGTTCAAATCTTCACCTTGAGGGATACAGTAAAGCGGCAAGTTGGGCTAGTTGGTGGATGTTCATCTTGTAAAAGGGAGATACTGGCGCTATAAATAAAGTGGAAACAGAAATATAAATGGACAGGACGCGCACATACTCACAATCGAATTTTATTGTGTGAAAAACGACATATATTCAATGAACAAAAAACACCTCATCATGCTCAGTGGCCATCCAAAACGCTGCCGTCACATTCTTGCGTCCAGGAATTGCACCCACAATCAGCAAGTACCACGGAAGGATCGCTAACGCATACAGGTTTTTTTAGATGCCTCGAACTTTTTGTTCATTGTATATATGTCATGTTACCCGCCGTGGTTGCTCAGTGGCTATGGTGTTGGGCTGCTGAGCATGAGGTCGCGGGATCGAATCCCGGCCACGGCGGCCGCATTTCGATGGGGGCGAAATGCGAAAACACCCGTGTACTTAGATTTAGGTGCACGTTAAAGAACCCCAGGTGGTCCAAATTTCCGGAGTCCCCCACTACGGCGTGCCTCATAATCAGAACTGGTTTTGGCACGTAAAACCCCATAATTTAATTTTAATTTTAATATATGTCATGTCATTGTATATCTTAATCCCCAGTAACCGAAATAGAAGCTGGTTGCAACAGTTCATGACGGTAGTGACAGCGACAGCACTCGTGTTCTTTTATTCTGTCCGTGTCTGCGGTTGTGCTACCCCCATGTACGAAACTGCCTCTCGCTTCAGGACCCATTCAAGTGGTAACAAATATTTTTCCAACCACAGGCAACTGTTTCGAAGCTGGAGGCTCCAGTTACGTTCAATCATTTTTCTCGTTGTTCACTGAGGTGCATATTTATTGTTCTTTTCAATATCATTCGAAACACTTCGGACAACCTTGTTTTTGCAGGCGTTCGCTTTGCCAGGCGTCTGAAAACCTTGGTACGTGCGCCAAATTTGTGAATAATTCGCGTAAAACATGAGACACACTTAGTCCGAAGAGCAGAATGCCATCGGGACGTGGACGTAGAACCTGGGCCGTAGGACAAAGTAGTTGCATGATCCTGTCCCAACTAATACCTCCTGCCCATCCACCTACACCCCCCCCCCCCCCCCACAGTTTTTCCTCTATAATGTCTTGCCGTCACGGCCACAAGGGGGAGAGGAACGGGTCGAATCTGCATTCACGTCCGGCAGCACCCTTGTTTTGTCGCGTGCCATTCTCGCGGTCTTATGAAAACTGCCAGTTGTGCCGCAAGTTGAGATAACTAGAATAGCGCCAGCCCCCGGCTAGGCCTCTCTCTCCTCTACTATCCCCCAAGTCCTCACCTTTCGAGATAGTATAGTGCGGTGCGCTATATCATACGCTGCGGCATAGATACTTTTTTTTTCTTAGCCTTTTGTGATCGCCAACCAATGAAAACCTTACAGTGACTTTCGATTCGTATTCGATTCGGTGACAAAAGTTATTATTCACGTGCCCCTGTCAAATAGACAGCATAGTACACGTGGTTAGGCTGCTTTATTGGGGTAGAAATTGCGCACACAATCGCGCGGTCATGGGTTCGATGGCGCACCCGCTAGAGTGCGCGCGCGAATACTTTTGGAGATCACGTCATTCGAGTTCCAGAGGCGCGGCATAGTGGAATAGTAAATGAAGCGGTTGCACAGAACGTTTGCTTTAGGAAATTCACACGCGCTCACCGCTGCTGCCGCTCATCGCGCCAGCGTTATGATTACGATGGCCATCGCCAGCACTCGCCCACAGCCTTGCGCGCAGCCCCGATAATTTGTCCATGTTTCGCCGACACTGGAGTCCAATACCAAGTCCTCACATTAGCCTATGAAATACGATCACATGATCTACACAAGCAGCGACTGCATAAAGATTATTTGCTAAAAGTACTTTTTCTAATAGTCATCAATCTATATAGTGTAAATAGTGCACGTGTTGTCTGCCTTTTTCGCGCTGTCCATGCTTTCTTTTATCTCCCTCTCTCAACTTTTTTTCTGCTGAATTCGGAGACTTTAGAGCGCATGTGTCACTGTATTCTGTTGTGCACACTGTTGTGCACGCAAAGTTGGAAAAGCTTCGCAAAAAGAAATGGCAGAAAACTCTGTTCGATCGGCTGCCATGCACCGCAACAAGCATACTGCAGTCACTGCAGTGATATTTAAGGGTACGATGATCACTCGAAAAAGAAAGTGGGGTTGTGAAAACTATGCGAGTGCGATGATTACGCGGATAAATACGATATATCTCTAAACGAGAAAAGCACCTACTGGAAATCACGTGTTTCAAAAACTTCACTGGGCGTCGGAACACGTGACATTTGGTTAGTAGCGCGCGGCTTGAAATGCAGCAGGTCACGCATCCATCAGTACTTTTCGCTGCAGTCTGCAAGGCTCGCTCATTGCTTGCTGCTAATCATATCGTTCAACCAGCGTCGCGTGCAAAAGTCAAACACAGTACCCTGCCACACACATCGCGCCTCACCGCGTGGGGAAAGCAAGTTTCCAGATATCGTCGTACGAGCCTTCAACATAGAGGAGGCGAGGGCAATTTGCGATTCTCCTTGGTACAATAGCCTAACCTGCTGGCTAGCTGGCATGCACTCATGATGTACTGTGCACGGCGCTTTCTTTCTTATTATTATTTCTTTCTCATATTAATTTCCGAACTTTGCGGAGAAATGCATCGGCGTTCCAGTTAATTTTGTGCTTCAATGCATAAAGCGAGGTTTTGTTAAGAACCTAACGGGAACGCCAATACATTTCTCCGCAAAGTTCGGGAATTAATATCTCGAAACTGGTGGCATCCCAAGAATTCGTTCCAAGTGGATCCGCCTTGCGAACTCCACGGCTACAGTTTGTAAATGGCAATATAGGCCATCAGGTAATTAGTTAGAAATTTAATTAGTGAATTTCTGGTAATTATTCGATTATGCATTCGAATTTCTTGTGCAAGTAATGTCCGCCTCTTCGAGTAGACCAGCGTATGAACTAGAATTGTGCTATCTGCCCCAGGCAACCTTTAAGAATTTTTGAAAGTGTTCGCTGAAACACCCTGTATAAATTTCTAATTGCTTTACACACAATTTCTCTTCTAGAAACCTTGTATACCATTTAATTTAAAGACACAGCAAATTTAATTTTGTTATGTTGAACAGTTTAGCCGGAAGCGCAGTAAGTACAGCGGAGGCTAGTACAGGAAAAACGCCGTTTTTTGCTGCCACTGTTGTGACTGCCGTCAGTTAACGCTTCAGGCTAGGCGATAATACTAGCTGTCATTGGAAAGCGCAGAAAGTAAGCTTTTTAACGCAATAAAGTTCGCATTTGTCCAATGAGCGCAGGAAGCACAGTGCGTCCGCAAACAATGACCAAAATGCCGAGCGCGTGCCGCCGGAGTGGGACCGCCCTTACTACATCTTGTGAAAAAAATTGAGAAACCGTTGTTTATGCCCGAAATTTCCGAACATCGATTTTTGAAAGAAACGCGTAGCTGCGATTTTATTGACTATAACTTTCACGTGTCGCATATTATACAATATACGTTTACGGGTATATTTTATGACCCTACAGGAATAGGTTTGAATTGAAGAAAACCATCATAAAATATTACAACTGTGAGGAAGAAGATCTGCACGCTGAAAAGCCCCGTTGCCATCGTGTGGCTCGTACGCAGTTCGCTCTCTGGCTACGCCCTACCAGCTGGAGCTGCGTTTGTCGCTGCCGCTCTACGACCCAGATAAACCCCTTTACAATTGGTGGAGGTGCGGGGTACAACAGGATATCTGGAACTTCGCAACCGGACACTACAACCTGTCTTCGTTATGCCGGAGGAAGGACCACCAAAACCACAACCCGCTGGTTGGGGTTTTGGTGGTCCTTCCTCGTACCGGGCCAGGGCAGACCTTGGTCTGCCCTGGCCCGTTACGTCAACGCGACCCACCCATCTTCAGTAGTAGAGAAGATCATGATGTAGAAGACTGCCTCGCTGACTACGACCGGGTCAGCACCCACAACCACTGGGACGACACCCAAAAGTGAAATTAAGTGTTGTTTTACTTGAATGGTGTCGCCGGCGTGTGGCGCCGAAACCACGAACGTGATCTCACGACGTGGGCGGCCTTCAAAGCTAGCGTAACGGAGGTATTCGGGCGCCCCGCCGTTCGCGAGCTTCGCGCCGAACAACGTTTGCGCGGGCGTGCGCAACAGAGCGGGGAGACATTTACCAGTTACATAGAAGATGTTGTCGACCTCTGTAACCGCGTTGACGCCACAATGGCTGATGCCGAGAAGACCAGGCATATCTTAAAAGGCATTGAAGACGACGCCTTCCAGATGCTGCTAGCGAAAAATGCTGGCTTCTTGTTTGCCTACGCAGTGATCTATGCAAGCTGCGGCGATGATGTATGGTGGGCGATGAAATGCAAAATCAAATGATTCATTTAGGAAACCGGAGGCGACAAGCTGCGTTTTGCTTTCGGGGTTGAAACACTGATGCATGAATATCAAGGGAATAAATCTGGCGGCGCTGTTCGCAGCCGACTCGAGGTTCGTGATACCTATGTCGCGTGGGTTCGGATATGAGACCCGTACTTTAATTTAGACGGCACTAATAATTTGTAAGCGATTAGTCTTATGTTTTGAGGACAAGTCTTGATGACCTCCGCAGGCGTGTTAGTGATTTTGTAAGGGACGTCGGCTGAAAGAAAAAAATTAGATTTATCAAACTTTTTGGTCACCATCTAGTCGTCGCACCATAAGGACATGATCGAGGTCATGTTATCTGGTTATCGTGGTCGCATCAGCAAGTATGCATGCGGATATTCGAAGACACAAGCAGGCGTATGTCGTTAGTTCATGTTATGAATAGAATGTATCGATGACAAATCCTTGCGATACACCTTTAAACGCACACGAAAGCTGCTCTAGGTATGGATGTGGAAAAAGCATTTGATCGTTTAAAACATAAGGCAATACTTGACGTTCTCTCGGAGATGGGTTAGGTAAGAGGCTTTTTAACATGATTAAGGACTTTCTTAGAGACAGAACAGCCAACTACATCATGGAGAGCTTATGTCAGAAGCTAAGAATTTGGGAAACAGGGGCACTCCACAAGGAGCTGTGCTCTCGCCCATGCTATTCAATTTAGCAATGTCTAAGGTTGCAAGTAATTTAGAGAAAATCGAGGGTATACATAATGTCGTATGTGCCGACGACATAACCATTTGGAGTGCCAAGGGTAATGTAGGACAGACAGAGACCAGACTACAAGAAAGTGTATATGTTGTGGAGAACACACTGAAACACATGGGGCTGAAATGCTCGGCAGCCAAGTCGGAACTCTTGGTCATTAAACATCGCAGAAAAGGTCGTAAACCAAGAGGCTACATTCCAGAAGAGGAGCCAAGAGTGTGCCTATACACTCATGAAGGATCCGCAATCAGGCTATTTGAAAAAATCAAGGTTCTTGGTTATCGCATAGAAGAAAACAATGCCAATAATAGTACAATACAGCATATCTCGAACAAAACAGATGAAGTCATTAGGTTACTAAGGAGAATTGCCTACAGACACAGAGGCTTAGGGGAAGACAGTGCTTTGAGGCTAATACATTCTTTTGCTTTCTGCCACTTCACTTACGTGGCCGGATTATTCAAATGGAAACAGGCAGAACTTACCCGCCGCGGTGGCTTAGTCAGCTAAGGCGTTGCGCTGCTGAGCACGAGATCGCGGGATCGAATCCCGGCCGCGGCGGCCGCATTTCGATGGAGGCGAAATGCAAAAACGCCCGTGTGCTTGCGTTGTAGTGCACGTTAAAGAACCGCGGGTGATCAAAATTAATCCGGAGCCCTCCACTACGGTGTGCCCCCCCCCCCCCCTCGCTCCCTCCGGCGCTGGCTTCCCGCTTGTTGGCAGAGTAGAAGCGCCCCCCCCCCCCCCCCGCTTTCTCCGGCTCTGGCTTCCCGCTTCCTTGCTTGCGCGCGGGAGATTGAGTGCGTTCGCTCTCCGTGATAGCACACGTCCCCGCACGCTTCCGCTCGGGCATACGGCGCGCGGCGAAGATTGTATCTATACGGAACCTCACGGCGACGGCGGCGGCAGAAATCCGGTTGAAGTGTCCATATAATTGCTATCGCAATAAAAAAAAGAATACAAAGCCCATTGCTTCAAGATCAACTAAGAGCTGTCCAGAGGGCCCATGTTGTCGCTGAAGGGCTTGGCCTGGCAGTGCCAGCGTGGGAGCGGCCCGCCTCGGATGAAGTCGAGCAACCGGACCTCTCTAAATAAAGTTAACACACAAACCTTTAAAGAGTACTGACAGAAACGTCTCTATCGTTTTTACTGCCTGATTAGGTAGTCGTTGACCCAGTAATTACGTCATGAAGCCTCAATTTTTCAAGAGCAAATAAATAATTACCTTACTTTTACTGGGATAGCAATTATATCCAGGCGTATTTCTGCCGTCTTTGTCGCCGTGAGGTTCCGTATAAAGTCCACGGGCGATAAAATCGTCGCCTTACGCTGTATGTGCGAGTGAAAGTATGCGAGGGTGAGCAGACAATCGCAGCTCGCGCACGCAAGGGTGGGAAGCGCGCAAGACTTCCAGTCGTACACAACGCTCCGGAGGGAGAGTAGGAAGGTGGAGGGGCCGCGCTTTAGCGGAAAGCTCCGGGAGTGAGGCTGGGCAGGTGGAGGAAGCGCGCTTTGGTGGAAGAAGGTGGAGGAAGCGGCCCCGCGGCAGCGCGCTGCCGCGGGGCCGGAAGGCTACGGGGGGGGGGGGGGGGGGGGGGGGAGCTCTGCGCAGCGAGCGCCCGCCCACGAAGCTGTATTTTCAGAGCCACCTGCAGCGGGGGCAGAGTCCGCCCTCCCTGTGTTTTCGTGCCTAAGATCGCGTTGAGGCAAGTGCCGGTACGAAGCTCAATTCGCTCGCTGCTGCTGCCGCGCTGGCTCACTTCAGCGTTTTGACAGCGAGTTTCCGCGGTCATCGAGTGATATGCGTTCATGTTTGCTTGTGCTCGGTTGACATCATGCTTGTTAATTTAGTTAGTGCGCCTATGTTTACAAATTTATACGGCCGATAAAACTAGTATCCTTACTTGGTATTACTGCCCCCTAATTTTCTATCGCAATCAATACGTCGCCTTTCAGGTGAAACTGGGACTTCCTTTTTGAATCAATCAATCAATCAATCAATAAACCAATCATTCAGTGACTTCGTTATTTCCAACAGCAAAGGGGTGGGGGGAGCTCTACAGTAAAAATGTTTTTTTCATCGCCCTTTTCGGTGGATAACCAGTGAACAGGGTCGTTATGAAGTGAATTGGCAACCAGGTATGGTTGCCAATGTAACTTTAAAAAACGGATTGACCAAGGGAAGAACGAGCATTTAACGAGTATGAATTATGACAAATTTGTTAATGAGATTCCAAGAATGTTCCGCAATAAAGGGGAATACAGAAAACATCTAAGGCCCCCGAAAATTCCTACAAGATAATCTTACAAGAGTTAATAGCCCGTCGGCTTGAACCTATTGAAATGGGCTCTCTTGTCGGCTCGCTCCATTAATGCCAACTAGCCGGTGTGTCCCTAGCATGGGAGGCGATATGTCTGAGTAAATTCCACTAATATTCACTGTTGTAAATACCGTAATTATTCTAGATAGGCCCTCTGTACCCTTTTTACTTCCCACTTTGTGCTTTCTCCAATTTTGTTCCCTATTCACTGAACCTCTCGCCTTTGTGACCAATGTGCAGCTGTCAACCAATCGCGAGTGCGGCCAGCAAAATTCTTTTTCGTTCTTACAACAAATGTACTCGCCTTGTCCACAATCAGACGCCAGCTATGACTACCCCCGCCTCCCTTCGGACCACCACTATATAGCCACACTAGTCATCATCATGCTTTCTCGTTCAACCTTTCCCTTTCATCCATGTCGCTCTTTCTGAGCTCGCCTTCTGAAACTTTTTGTTCCGTCTTCAAGGGGGAAAGTGGGGAGGGGGGGTCATCAGAAAATTCTGAGTAGGGGGTACGACTCCCCCCCGCCCTCCCTGGCTCGGCCAATGCGTAGGAAAGTGTATTTTTGATGCATGGTAGTAAAGAGGGGTATCTAGAAAATAGAGAACACTGCATGAACGGAAACTTGCATTGATTCAGAGGCTGAACAAATAAAAACGTCCAGTATGAATATATGCTCCAGACACGTTTATACAGCTGCTTATTCCAAACTTAAAGACTAGACTGCTGAAAAAAAAATCACCAACACCTTCTTGGTGTTCCAGCATGTCAATGACACCATCTACTACATCAAATGTTTTACAGAGGAAGTAAGCAACATGTCATATGGCGGGTAACAGGTGTTTCTAAAAGGTAGGAAATGAATTTAGTGTGATATATATAATTTCACGATCTGTCTGCGGTGTGCTCTGGAGAATATTTGTGACGGACAGGATAACGCTGCACTCTAGGAAGCAGCGACAAATGTTTCGGGACGTGTATACGAACAGCAGTTGTTGATGTTGATTCCTTTTCAACTTGGCAATATCGCCACGAGGGAAAGTGGCCACATAAACGAGAAATCAAATGTGTATCATAAACAAGAAAGCTTTGAAAAAAGAAAAAAAAAGATACATTTAAAGAGGAACTATAACAAAGTTGAAAAATTCAAAATAAAACAATATGGGACACAAACATCAGCAGATAGGTATAACCCGTAGGAACGTAACTGGCTGGATAGCTCTATAAACTTGTGCCTCATAATCAGAACTGGTTTTGGCACGTAAAACCCCAGAAAGAAGAAGAAAGCTCTATAAACTTATGAAGTGCATTGCAAATTTCCATTGTTCAACACCGCACGAAACATTTTTTTCCGATAAGGTTTTAGCAGGTATGGTTGCCAAATGTAACCTTTAAAAAACGTGTTGACCAAGGGAAGAACTAGCTTTCAACGCACAGTCTTACGCACAATTTGTTCATGACATTCTAATAAAGTTGCGTGATAAAGGCGAATACAGGCCAGCCTTCTTCCAACCAATGTCAATGCACGTAAAATCGTAAATATAGGCAGGAATGCGCCTCTACTTTTAGCCAGACTGGGAAACCAAATTGCGGAACTGCAAATGTAGTGGGGATTAGTGGTTAAAATTCTGGAGTTGTCGCCACCCTAAAACAGCGCTTGCAATGGAGTTTTTTTCCTTGCTATTTTTCAAAATTTTTGTATTGATATATACTCATGTAGGTCCTCATTTGTGTGACCAATTCCCCTTATAAGTATGTGCAACGTGGGAAAAAAATCAACAATGTGGCTTCTCTAGGCGAATAGCGAACATTGTGTCCTGTAGTGTAGCAACAATTTCTTTGATCGAGGCAGTGGAAATAATAGGAGCCTATTTCAGTGCATAGCGATCTGATCTTTTGTTGTTTGTTAATATTTAGGAAAGCTTTCAGTAAATTTTAGCGGCACTCGTGCAGCGCACTGAAACAAGTTGTCTTATTATTCGGAAACTGTTGGAAAAGTATTCGAAATGTATTCGTATTCGATTCGGTGTCAACACTATCATATCTTAATTGATTCGGGCTTAAAACATTGTACTCGCACACCCCTAGTTACATCTAGAGCTTGATCAGGCTTGGAATATCAAAGTTACAAGGTCATAACCCACTGCTGTTAAAAAAAAAGAAAACAGGAAAACAATTCACACCAAATCTAGTTTAGCCTCAAACCTTTTATAACCTAGTTTTAGGTTCCAACACAATTTATAACCTTGTATAAACTTCGTACAGTACTATTTAACGGATATATCAGCGCATTTGTGAATAGGAATAAATGCAGTAATCGAAGCGGTGATGTCAGAGAAGCAGACAACGAGGAAAAGAAGAACACGAAGGAGAAGCTCGACTTGGCCGCCTGGTAAGACGCTTTTGGTATCGCTTCCCTAGCTCGAAGGTTACATTGGCGAAAGCGCCCCGTTCTGTGAACTGCGTGTAACCTTTTAGGATCCTTTTATTTACTACGCCGTTCGGGACGCCAAGTTTTTATACAATGAAACACGTGTTCCTGGCCAGCCGGACCGCTAGTGTCGCGGGCAAGATTGCAGGCCTCTGTTGTTAGAACACTGGTAGGCTAATTGGTGATGTACCTGCACATCGGACAATTATCTCATTCAAAGAAATAAAATGATGCAATGAAAGGTCGCGCTTGATATTCGTTGATAAGTAGCTCCGTTTTTCTGACCGAAAGGCACACGAGAGAGGTAGAAATAAAGGCTGCTTGAGCTCAAGGTGATGGTGAAGAATCTCTCCTGCTTTATAACGTAAATAAGGACTGTTTTTAACACTTTCCTAAGAGGACAACGTCACCCGTTTATTTTATGCGCATTGCACTGACGTCCTTTCATAATGTACAGAAGGCTTTAAACCGCGGTATTTACAGAGGCCTGGGACGACATCCGGGACCCTGCTCCTGTCCAGTGGCTTGAATAATTGTGAAAGATTTTTAAACTTGAACGCGGGGTCCTACTCAGCTTTCTAGGAGGCGGGAAAATGGTTTACATGATAAGACGCTTGTTAACTGCAGGGTCGCTTAACCCTTAAGAGGAATCTTTCTCCGACATTTAAAACGCATAAATACGCAGAAACAAATTTTCGAATATCCATAAGTGAGTGAATAAACTTGATTACGGAGACCAAGCTGTTAATTATCGAAGGTGGGCGGCCTCACTATTCCAGATAGTCGTAGCCATGTGCTGACAGCCTCGGCTTGTTCACCAGTCGTAGCTGGTCCTCATGTCTCGGGCTTGTCAGCACGGCCTCCCAGCAGACTAATGTCACTCAGGGGAAAAAAAAACGAAAAAAAAACATCCATTTGGGAGGTGCTTAAGCTTCACCGTTCAAGAGCAGAACGTGATAGCATTCAAGGGTGCCTGACTGCATCTCACGGTTCCCGGCAACTGGAGCTTACGCAACCGTAATCTTTACCGGGAAACGATCGTGGTGAGCGCTATGCACGAAGGCGAGCTTTCTGGGGTTTTTTTTCTCACGTGGCGCACGCCGCGCTGTGATTCGTATAGAACACTTTCACTCACGGTCAAGGCACGGTCAACCGATACTTAAGGACCTTGTTTTTTATTGCTCAACGAAAACTCACCCTCGGTATAGTGTTTACAACTGCAGTGGTTACTTCAAAAAGCGCGTGTATATATTCTAAGCAGAATTTTTCTCTCTGAGTAGCCTTTCAAAAAGCGATGCCTACAGCCCGCCTCGCAAATTGTGAAAGCCGCCCATTGTTCTGCTTTCACAGGAGTGAGTGCAACTGTGGTTAACTACCTGCATTTTTACCGTTTCAAACACTCTTGAAAGTAATAATAATGAAACAATAATAATAAAAAATAACAATGAAAAAGTTTCGTATTTGTTGCCCGTTTTTTCCCCAAGTACACGCCTACGTCATGGCTGGCTGGCCGTCGTTGTCGTTAATCTCTCAATATAAGAGCCACGCCAACTCATGAAAAACAAAGGCGAAGGCAGAGCCCCTTTTCTAATCACTACAAGCGAAGGCCTATCTGCACGTTGTTGGTTAGAGAAAACTTATAAGAGAAAGAAGTGTGCTGCATTTCAATACTGATAAAAACTCCAGAAACCTTGTACACTAATAGAAGTTCACATGGCATACCTCTGATGCATCGTCATGTTTTTGCCGCGTGTTGTCCCAAAGGTCATTTTTCGTGACTTTTAGTGAAGAATAAAAATACAAATTCACGTTTAATGACAAAACATGCTTCGTTTTATCCAGTACGAAAGGCAGTCTTTCCATCAGCGGGATTATCTCGATTCATGGTCTGAGCGGTCGCCTGTCACTGTAAGGAAATAGATCACAGATCCGCAACTCTTTCTCAAAGGCAGATATCGCAGTGCTGTAAACTGGAACTGTTAAAGCATCTAAAGCCGAGAAACTTGATATTCTTAGCAGGGTGGCTGATTTGGCAAGATAGTGATACATAATCGTGAGTTTACAGCTCGAAAGATAACGGTGGACGAGACAATTGACATCGAGAAGCGCCGACTACCATTGGAAGTTTTGTTATCAATGCGCCTAATTTATACAAAGTGAAATAGCTATCCGAAAAGCATGAACTACTGAAGACGGAAGGAAAGAAAAACAGGAGTGTGTAGTGACAGTAAGTGATGAAATTCTATTCGTATTCTTGACATCAGGCTTACGTTTTATGTAGACCACACTAGGCTAGATGCATGAGCATTAAAAAAATTAAATTATGGGGTTTTACGTGCCAAAACCGAGGCACGCCGTAGTGGGGGACTCCGGAATAATTTGGACCACCTGGGGTTCTTTAACGTGCACCTAAATCTAAGTACACGGGTGCTTTCGCATTTCTCCCCCATCGAAATGCGGCCGCCGTGGCCGGAATTTGATCCCGCGACCTTGTGCTCAGCAGCCCAACATCATAGCCACTGAGCAACCACGGCGGGTATGCATGAGCATCGCGCAATGAAACCGCTTCTGACATTCAACTCGGCCCGTAGTAAATTGGCAAAGAAAGGCATTGAGAACTCCTACTTCTCTAACTGCCCTTGACCAATCCTGACATCCTCTTATCGGTACCACCTTCGAAACTCGAGTGGTTTGCGTCAAGGCCGCTAGGCCATCCGGTATCCAGTTTAAGTGTTCGTAACTAAGTCCATCCGCCGAAAAAGGAAGGCCCGGGGCAGTGAAAGCAGCGATGCGAATGGAAGGAATACGCGAAAGCACGACAACGTTGCAGTGATCCCATACATGAATGAGTTGCCATATCACTTGAAGAAAGTCGGCCAAAGCATGGGCGCGCAGGTATTTTTTTTTTCACCCCCACGCAAGGCTCTCTCAGCTTTCAAAGAAGTTGTGCTCTGACTAAATGCTTAAACACGCGTGCAAAGTCAGACACAGGACCAAGTATATTGACTTTACACAGATGATCAGGTACAGAATGTGCCTTTCCTATGGCGCTTGTTACGTGGTCCAGACTGGCAGATGCTTTAATCAACCTTTGCATCCGACACACGTGCTATCTGTGGCAACGGCAAGGCGCTTTTTTTTTCATGCAAACTAGCGCGTGTAGCTGTACTGCTCGGTTCGAAAGAACCTCAGTTATTCACAAGCACCAGGATGATCGTACCCGTAACATTATTGAAGTCGCACAAATGACTCTAGAACAATGCGTGTTAGTCAGCAAGCCATCCACTGCCCTATGGGACAAGGAACTCAAGTTTTGGGAAGTCGCACGTACGGTCGGGGGTTGTGATGAAACTTTACATTGCTTTGCGTATATCTTATTTTTTATGCGTTGTTCATCTTTTTCTACTCGGCTGTTTTTAAAGCGAAGCTTTCTTTACCCCTTCCTTCGATTTTTATTGCTGCTGCTGCCTGGCACGCCGCGTCGGGGGGTGGCTGAGAGGTCATGACAGGGGTGCCGGAGACGCGATAGGCGACGTGAACGGCGTTTCGGTAGAGCGGGGCCACAATGCCCTCTGACGCGCCCTGAGGGATGCCAGAATGCCCTCTGGACGCCGTAATTAGGCGTGACTTGTACAAAAGCATTGCAGGAGCTGCTGCGCTAGGCACCGTACTCACGTGCCACAACAATGACAGTTGAGGGAGGAGGTAGAGAGAATGTTTGAGAGGGAGTAGAGAGAGAGGAGGTAGGGAATGGGTGCAACCAGATCCCGTACCAACGCAGTCAGGAAGCGGGTGATTAACCTCACCCGTCTGCGCTCATGGCAGTTCCCCTAACATGACACGGAAGAAAGAAAATGCGTCGTCCGAAAGCATTGCTCATTTGGGCTTTCATCAGTAGAGCAATGAGTGAATACATGACACGTCTCTCTGTGTCTTGTGTACTACGTGGACAAACACAAGTGGAGCAGGCAAGGTAACATTTAGCGTCACATCACGACTCTCGTATGCCGTCAACATTCCCCCTAAACACCGTCAATGCACGCAAACAGCACAGAAAGCTTCGCTTACAACGATTCCCGCACTGCGTGAGATCTGCATATTTTTCTTGCTTCCGTCTTCAGCAGTTCATGTTTTAAGCGAAGCTTTATAGGCTCAGAAGTGTCGGCGGTGGTGGTGTCACACTGAAAAGTGGGCCGATCCTGGTGATAGTGCAGAAATGGTCCAAGCTCAATGGCACATACCAGAGACAAAAAAGAGAAAGGCAAATGAATAGAGAGAGAAAGAAAGAGACAGAGAAGGAAAGGGATAGAGAGAAAAAAAACAAAGAAAGAAAGAGAGAGAAGGAAAGAAAATCACCACGATGGTCAGACACACACACAAGCTTCGGTTACCCCCATTTTCACGACAGGGGAAGGGCTGGTGTTTGAGGTTGTTCTATCACTCCCTTGTACACGTTCGGCGCATTGGTAATAAAGCTTCAGTTGGTAGTCAGCGTTTGTCCTTGTCGATTGTCTCGTCCACTAACCTTAGCGCTGTACACTCCCGATTATCGATATGAGTTTATATCTCACGTGGATATGTTATAATGCCTGCGAGGATTTAGCGAAAGTCATAGTTCAGAAATTAGCGGTATATAGGGTCAGAGATCGATGTACAACGTACAAATTTTGTCCGCTTTAGATAGTTTACTAATTGTAGTTAGCTGAATTGTGATACTGTTATGTATTACTTAATTAAAGGTTATGAACTTGATAGTCAAGTTTCGGAAATTTTGCGATTTTCTAAGGTTTTGTATATAAAAAGAATAACCTAAATAAAAATTATGCTTTGTACAGCCACTGACTTATAACATAATTTTTAATGGGACTAACCTTATCAAATACGGTGAAGTGGCTACCGGAATAAGATTCTTCCGTTTCCACGTACTTAAGACAGGGGCACACCAGGCCCAGCTTCCTTTAAGCTGCAATTCTGTGTAATTACATTATGCAATTTTTTTGAAAGTGTCCTAGACATTCACATATTTGTCGCGCATTATCCTCGAACAGGCTACATATTTCTCCTTGCAACTTGCTTTTATTTCCCAACGTTTCAACTATGGCACGTCGTGTATACATACATAGAGCATTGTAAGCAGATGTTTTAACGTTACGAAATGTCTTCTGCCAGAGAGGGTGTTTGTTCTCCAAGATGCTGGACGCCGGAATATGTAGGGGCTACAAAGGCATCTTAACAATTATCCAGTTTCTGTAACGTGCTACGCTCCTGTTTTTGTGCATTCGAGTCTGAGGAACGATAGCAGGAAGCCTGAATCAATTGTTAGGTCTAGAAGCAAAGCTTTGTTTACGTCACTGTGAAAGAGCATTGTTCTTTGTGGTCGACTTTCTGGCATTTGGCTTTCAGAAGGGCTTCGCACTTCTTCCCACGTATTGGTTCTGTTGATATCGGGCTTGCATTCAGCGGTGCCGCAAGCCACTTTTTTTTTCGAGTGCTCCTGCAGTACTTATTACGTGTCGTTGGGATGATCATACAGGTTGTTCACGGAAAAGCGACTTGCATACGCCATGAATTCCACGCTCAAATCTCTCTTTTAAAGCGGAGCTGTTATATGCTGGTTTCCAGCGGATAGCCGCGTGCGTAGACCGAGCAGGTAGACCAAAAACACCATAGCAGCGATTGAAAGCAAATGCGTATCGCCGATGTGCCCCGGCGGCTTTAATAGCCAATGGGTTTGTCTTTTATTGCGATAGCAATTACATGGACACCTGCCGTCGCCGTCGTCGCCACCTAGAGGTTCCTTATAATGTCCACGTGCGATAAAATTGTCGCCGGGTGCCGTATGCGGTATGTGCGCATACGCGAGGGGCGCGCGCTTTCACGGAGAGCGAAAGTACGGCGGCAAGCAAACGCGACGTCTTCCGTGGCGCGAAAGGCCACGGGGGGATGGGAGGTAAGGAGGGGGGCGACGTTGTGCTGTGGCACCAACTGCGTATCTTGAGACCGGGCGCAAGGGGAACTGCACACTCTATCTCGCACGCGAAAGGAGGAAAGCGGGAAGGCAGCGCGGGAAGGAGGGCGTGCGGCTTCTACTCTTCGAGCAACTGCGTACTTGTACTTTGCGCGGCTGCGAGCGCTCCCGCTCACCGTATCTTGAAATCCATCTGCACACAGCACCTACCTTTGTATGCGCTGTGCTTTCGCCGCTCAGTTTCCGTTGAAGGGACAGACCACACGAACCTTCGCTCGCTGCCGCTGCCGCACTTGCTCACGTCTGCGTTTTGACAGCGGTTGTGTGCGGTCACCTAGTGTGATGTATTCATGTCTGCCTGTGCGCGCTGAGACCATGCTTGTTAGTTCAGTTAGTAAGCGAATGTCTCCAAGTTTACGCAGCCGTTAAAATTACCATCCTTACTCCTTATAGCTCTCTAATAATTTGCTGTCGCAATTGATGCTTTGCCTTCAGCAGGAAACTGCGACTTTCTGTTTCTACCGAAGAGTCGGCGCATCCTTACATAAGGCTCATGACGTGCACCAAGGGGACGCTGCATCCCGCTCTATACCAGCCACCACAAGGTGTTAGGAAAGGACGATCACAAGGCGATGGTGGGGCCAGTCCGCGCTACACCCTTGGCAACCCCACTGCTGCTGGACGACTTGCTATCGCCACGCCGCTATCTTCCTCGGGCTTCGGCCGTCCTGGGCGGACGGTTGCAGGCATCGGGAGCATGCGCTGTACCAAGTGCGCAGACAAACACCACCCCGACCCCTGCTGGACAACCCGCTGTCGGCCGTCCTGGTCGGACCATGGCAGGCGTCGGGAGCATGCGTTAGGCCCAGCGCGCAGGCAGACAACACCGTCCCGACCACTGCTGGACAACCCGTTGTCGGTCATCCTGGAGAATGTTCCACGGCAGGCTTTGAGAGCATGCGTTGGTCCCAGCGCGCTGGCAAGCTATACCGTCGCTACCCCGGCTGGCCGACCTGGGCGGACGATGGCAGGCGTGCGGAGCGTGCGTTGGGCCCAGCGCGCAGGCAAACAACATCGCCGGGACCCCTGCTGGACGACCTGCTGTCAGCCGTCCTGGGTGGACCATGGCAGGCGTCTGGAGCATGCGTTGGGCCGAGCGCGCAGGCAAACAACATCGCCGGGACCTCTGCTGGACGACCCGCTGTCGGTCGTCCGGGGCACACCATGGCAGGCGTCGGGAGCATGCGTTGGGCCAAGCGCGCAGGCAAGCAATACCGCCTCTACCCCTGCAGGACGAGCCACTTTCGGCCGTCCTGGGCGGACCATGGTAGCCGTCGGGAGCTTGCGTTGGGCCCAGCGCGCCGGCAAACAACATCGCCGTGACTTCTGCTGGACGACCCGCTGTCGGCCGTCCTCGGCGGGCGATGACTGGCGTCGGGAGCTTGCATTGGGCCCATCGCGCAGGCAAACAACATCGCCGGGACATCTGCTGGACGACCCACTGTCGGCCGTCCTGGGCGGATCACGGCATGCGTAGGGAGCATGCGTTGGGCCCAGCGAGCAGGCAAGCAATACCACCTCTGCCCCTGCTGGACAACCCGCCGTCGGCCGTCCTGGGCGGACCATGGCAGCCGTCGGGAGCTTGCGTTGGGCCCAGCGCGCAGGCAAACAACATCGCCGGGACCCCTGCTGGACGACCCGCTGTCGGCCGTCCTGGGTGGACCATGACAGACGTCGGGAGCATGCGTTGGGCCCAGCGCGCAGGCAAACAACATCGCCGGGACCCCTGCTGGACGACCCGCTGTCGGACGCCCTGGGCACACCATGACAGACGTCGGGAGCATGCGTTGGGCCCAGCGCGCAGGCAAACAAGATCGCCGGGGCCCCTGCTGGACGACCCGCTGTCGGTCGTCCGGGGCACACCATGGCAGGCGTCGGGAGCATGCGTTGGGCCAAGCGCGCAGGCAAGCAATACAACCTCTACCCCTGCAGGACGAGCCACTTTCGGCCGTCCTGGGCGGACCATGGCAGCCGTCGGGAGCTTGCGTTGGGCCCAGCGCGCAGGCAAACAACATCGCCGGGACCCCTGCTGGACGACCCGCTGTCGGCCGTCCTGGGCACACCATGACAGACGTCGGGAGCATGCGTTGGGCCCAGCGCGCAGGCAAACAAGATCGCCGGGGCCCCTGCTGGACGACCCGCTGTTGGCCGTCCTGGGCGGACCCTGACAGACGTCGGGAGCATGCGTTGGGCCCAGCGCGCAGGCAAACAACATCGCCGGGGCCCCTGCTGAACAACCCGCTGTCGGCCGTCCTGGGCGGACCATGACAGACGTCGGGAGCATGCGTTGGGCCCAGCGCGCAGGCAAACATCGCCGGGACTCCTGCTGGACGACCCGCTGTCGGCCGTCCCGGGCGGACCATTGCAGGCGTCGGGAGCGTGCGTTGGGCCCAGCGCGCAGGCAAGCAATACCGCCGCTACCCCGGCTGGCCGTCCTGGGCGGACGATGTTAGGCGTGCGGAGCGTGCGTTGGGCCCAGCGCGCAGGCAAACAACATCGCCGGGACCCCTGCTGAACAACCCGCTGTCGGCCGTCCTGGGCGGACCATGACAGACGTCGGGAGCATGCGTTGGGCCCAGCGCGCAGGCAAACATCGCCGGGACTCCAGCTGGACAACCCGCTGTCGGCCGTCCCGGGCGGACCATTGCAGGCGTCGGGAGCGTGCGTTGGGCCCAGCGCGCAGGCAAGCAATACTGCCGCTACCCCGGCTGGTCGTCCTGGGCGGACGATGGTAGGCGTGCGGAGCGTGCGTTGGGCCCAGCGCGCAGGCAAACAACATCGCCGGGACCCCTGCTGGACGACCTGCTGGCAGCCATCCTGGGCGGACCATGGCAGCCGTCGGGAGCTTGCGTTGGACCCAGCGCGCAGGCAAACAACATCGCCGTGACTTAGGCTGGACGACCCGCTGTAGGCCATCCTCGGCGGGCGATGGCAGGCGTCGGGAGCTTGCATTGGGCCCATCGCGCATTCAAACAACATCGCCGGGACTTCTGCTGGACGACCCACTGTCGGCCGTCCTGGGCGGACCATGGCAGGCGTGAGGAGCATGCGTTGGGCCCAGCGAGCAGGCAAACAACATCGCCGGGACCCCTGCTGGACGACCCGCTGTCGGCCGTCCTGGGCGGACCATGACAGACGTCGGGAGCATGCGTTGGGCCCAGCGCGCAGGCAAACTACATCGCCGGGACCCCTGCTAGACGACCCGCTGTCGGCCGTCCTGGGCGGACCATGGCAGGCGTCGGGAGCATGCGTTGCGCCCAGCGCTCGGGCAAACAACATCGCCGGGACCCCTGCTGGACGACCCGCTGTCGGCCGTCCTGGGCGGACCATGACAGGCGTCGGGAGCATGCGTTGCGCCCAGCGCTCAGGCAAACAACATCGCCGGGACCCCTGCTGGACGACCCTCTGTCGGCCGTCCTGACCAGACCATGGCAGGTGTCGGGAGCATGCGTTGGGCCAAACGCGCAGGCAAACAACACAGCCGCAACTCCTGCTAATCAGCGCTCCATTGCGCATCCAGCACAGAGTATCAGTAGGACGTTTATGTGTATTTGTAACAGAAATGCAAAATGTAGATACGTTAAATTCAATGCTTAAATACCTCATTTTGCTGTTTGTATATATTTGTAATGAAACAATATTAAATAATTTCATCGCATTTTCAACTGCCTGCGGATCGCTGCAGTCCGAACGCCTACAATTAGGAGTGGGACCTGTGGTCCCATGATCAACGCGTTTGTAACCCAAGCATTCCTCTGATTCGAACGTCTGAGATATTAGGGGAAAGCAAAATGACACGCATTTGAGTCCAATATTATTATACAGAATGTTGAATATTTGTCATGTTTTCAGAAGTCCAATGTCTTAAAATGATTTTCATGTGACCGAGGGCGTTATAACGTAAAACTATTCCAATCTGCTCCTATTTCAATTCAACGATTACTATTCCGGGATTGGTGAACGTTTTTCCGGAGCCACGCTCTTATCTCCCGTCTGTCACGCGACGTAACAAAACCGGGCAAACTTCCCATATCGAAATGATGCATGTACTTTTATTATGCATGGCTATGCTGAACAAACGAAATACATTTATTTCCGATTCTGCACCTTAGTCGCCATTAACCCTCCGCTGTTGGCCTAAAATTTTCTGTCCACGCACACTTTGCCTCACTGTCATGTGACATCACATAACCGCGAAAACTCACCTCGTCAAGTCATGTGTACGCACTAAGCAAGCATTATTATGCCGAACAAGACAGTCTCTTTTTTTAATAGCTGCGGCCCTATAACGTAAAGCTATTGCAATCTGTTTCTATACTATTGTCTTCGTTAGCCCTTCTGGATTGGTCCAACATTTTGAAGGGCACGCCCACTTAAACTGTCTGTCACGACACGTTACAAAACCGCGAGAACTCCCCACTTTAAGATGACGTGTACACATTCATTATTAATGATTATGTCGATCAAAAAACAAAGATTTCGTTTCAATTCTACGTTTCTGTCACCATTAGCCTTTCGCGATTGGTGATCGGACAACGTCTTGTTCACTTGTCTTTCACGTGACAGCGGCAGAAACTTACACTTGGAAGTTGCATGTACGCACTAAAGATGGGTTAGTATGCCCAATGGAAACTGAAAGTTTTTTGCAATAGCCGGAGACTGGCATGTTTCAAAATGAATACAGCGCGGCCACTGATCGCATGCGGCGCTGTGTACTCAGAGCTGCCGGCGAGAATTGATTTCTTTGCGATGTAACGTAATAAAGGAGAAACAGATACAGCACCAGTTTCTGGGCCAGCTGTTTTATTCTCTTCCTGGCCGTCTTTCCTTCGAGCGCCCGCCTTGCGAGTGCCCGCGGTCAAGCTCACTTCGTCTTTACACTCGGCCATGCTGCATGTTTCCGGCGCGCTTGAAACCACGCAACTTATCCAGGTATTGAAGTCGTCATTTGTGTGCCGTCCAGCCCGCAACCAGTTTCTCTGGCGGGCGGCACTGGCTGTTGCGCGTTGGTCGCAGGCCTCGCCGACGATAATCCCGCCGCTCAGCGTTGTCAATTTCAGCCGAAGTTGAGGAGATTCCCTTAAAAAGTGCCCCGTTAATTACTGTGAGTGGTGCGACTGCCCCCAGTCTTCCCCGTTTTCTCCTCAGGATTTCGAGGTCTATCACAGGAAAAGTTTGAGAGGCTGTCCACGGATAGTGATGCTCCGAATGACTGGAAGGCGGAGTCGGAGCCATTCTGAAGCGGCGCTTCGTTGCGCTGGCCACGATGCCTTGGGCGCCACAGCGTATTAAAAAAAAATTGCGTGGCAGTGTAACGTTGCCGAGCCCTTTCGGCACATATACGTCATTGCTGTGCCAAATCTTATTGAGTGATCAGCCGTTCCAGTGGCATTTTTAATGGCCCATTGCACGCCGCTGCAATCGTCGACGAGCCTCTGCAAGATAAGCAAGGGGAAGCGGACGAATCAGAGATGCTGGCACCGCTCTCCTCACCCGGTTATCTACTTTCACTGCGCTACCTCAAAGCCTTGTAGATAGCAGGTATGTGCACTGTGCTTTATGTCGTCTGCTACTAGGACCGAAATTGCCATTTCCGAGCGCGTCGTGACGAAAGCGGTGACGTCAAAATTGCCGCGGCTTCCTCGGGAGCATCCCCATCAGTATCCTATGGCAGTCGGGCAAGGTAGCATGACGTTATGGATCGAAGGGCACCGGCCTTTCACTTTCACTTTCACTTGATTACCGTAAAAACCCCCTTGGAGGGCATTGTCCTATCTAGGTGGCGCTGGCCCGCTCCCCCCCCCCCCCTTCCCTTGAACCCCTCTCCTCTTCGGCGTGCTCCTCGACTTCCGTCAGCCAATTAATCCAGGAAACCTGTATTTGTAGGCAATTTGCTAGTCGCTGTGAAAGCAAATATGTCACCTATGAACGAGGAGAGAGTTTTATTGGGCGGTTGAAACAAATTCGTTGGTGACTGCCCGCGCTTGCGTTGGATGAAGTCAGAATGGGGTAACTTTACTTTATAGGCACCCCTGGACACTGCCCTGTTTGGAAAGGAGTAGAATATTGCTGTCCATCGATCACTCCATGGTGCTGGCGGCTAGGAGCCGCTGGCTAGAACGAATTTCTTTGCGTATAATGAGTGGAAAACGGAACATCAATATACTATTAGAGGATATTGTGTGTGGAACACCAGGCATTTATTTACCTTATGCCCGCGCGCAACCGAGTTACGTGAAACGATGTTTGTTCCCCTCGTATACTCTTTCGTGGTTTCCTGCTTGATTGCAGCGAATACAATACTCCTTGATCGAAAGGACACCTGGGACGTCAATTCAGGTCGCAGTGCTACAGGCAGGAATAAAAGAAGCTCGGCTCGCAGAGCCGATCAGCCGTTTCCACAGCTGCTGCAATCTTGCTACCACTGAAGGAAATGATTTGATTAGATGTGGAATCGACGCAAATGTCGCTAGGCAATAAAAGTTGGAGTACTTGAGTTTATTTCGAAATATATTCGAACCGTTTTTGCAAAGAGTGGTCATAAAACGGTAGTGTTTTCAATAGAACGCAATTGCTCATTCTTTAAGCGCTTCTGTACAAACTGAAGTTGCTATGCAGCTCTTGAAATTTCAAGCAGAATCCATCGAAATAGTGGTGTCTGCTTTCTGCTGAAGATAATTATCTAGGCAAGCGATATAGCTTTAGCATCCCTCTGAGTGTTCCGTGGATCCCTGAAATGTAACGGATGTACTACCAGGAGTCGGAAGATATTCTGCTGAAGGCTTTATTGTTGTTTTTATACATGGATGAATTGGTATGTAATGTTTCGGACAATAAAGGCAGAGGCTTTGATGGAGCAGTGAATGATTTTACTTTACTTCTTCCTATGTTATCGATATTACCTACCCGATTGGAACCCCAGCGGACTGTGCACACCGCACCGAAAGGGTCATTATGGAAGTTCTTCTCTGAGCGCTTAACTTACTCATCTGGTTCCGTCCTTAGTGCCCTACGTTCCGCATCCCTCTATGCGTTATAACGTTGTCGAGCCTTTTCACCATGTAGACGACGTCGCTTTGCCAACTCTTCGCTCTGAGGATCCATCTTGGCGGCATTTTTAGCGTCCCGTTGCATGCATACCTCGGTGGTCATCGAGGTGTCACTGTAACTTGACCAATTAAGGTGAAGCGAACAATCCGAGACATCTGCACCACTCTCGTTATCTCTGTCTTCATTGTGCGACGCTGGCGTGACATCAGAGCCCGTCAGCCCCACTCAGAGACGCAGGCGCACTCTCCTCCACCGGTGACTTACTTCCGCTCAACTGTCTCGGCCCCACCGACACCCTCACCACCTCTGCCCGCTCTTGGCTTCTCGTCAGTTGGCTAGATAAGAAAAACCTGTCCCGATAGGACAATGCTATTCACCTTAAAACCAAACAAGAGGGACATCCTATAAACCAGGCGATCATTTCATTGCGCTGTTCAAATATGTAGTTGGTCCCCGCCCCCGCTTGCGTCGGCGGTTACGTAAATTCGACGTCATAATATTGGCACAAAGTCAGAATGGCAAGGGCTTTATATTATAGCACCACAAAATATCGTGTTTATTCGAGGTTCGTGGGGACCTCTACTTAGCTAACAGCACGTCCTGATCTCTTCGGCTAATACAGCAGGTGGCCAAAGGAAGATGAACAGGAGACACCGAGCCTCTTCGCTAGCACCGCACAGGGTGAAGCGACCCCTACTTGACGACTCGCTGTGATCATAGCTGCTCTGCTCAGTGGTCGGCCTGCCGGGATGGACCACTGAAAGCTTCGGTAGCAAGCTACGTACCACGCGGCAGGCCAAGAAGTACAAGGTCTAAATGGCGTAGTTTGAATGGATGTGGGACTTCGTACCGCTACGCACTGTATTAAGCGTCTCCTCGTTCCTCCAGAAAACGCTCTCACAAAAATAAATGAGCCAAAATAAAGAAATCAACAAACTCGAGCGATTGCTCGGGTGCTTGACTCACTGTTTCAGTAGCAAGCTCTCATAGTAGACATGGTTGTTGATGTTGTGGCCTCAAAACATGGATATACCAACAAGGGTGATTAACCACACCGGACGTGATAATGCTCTCACGTAGAAAAAAATGAAAACTAAAGCAAAACGTTGACAAACACAGCGAGCGCAAATGCGATTTCATAGCTCCAAAAAGAGCGCATCACGATCTGTGCACCAAGTAGCGCCACCTTGCGGCTGCATGAATGAGGTTGCACAGAAGTGATAGAACTGTAGCTTGGCCGGCAGCAATGTGATATGCACCTAATGATAAAATATCGTGATGTAGGCAATCTTGTCTTAGTCCGCGACAGAATTACCTGCTGTAGCATCCGGAATTTATACCTACAATCTACAACTCCCAAAGCATACGTGCATTGCAAAATCCCGCACTCATTGCCACGCTCTAAAGCTTCGCGATGGTGCATTGGTTACCGCTTCGGAATCCCAAGTTCGCGTTCTCGGCGTAGCATCAGTTCCATCCATATAAATGCGAGCTTGTTGGTACGAATCCATCGGTGAAAAAACAGCGCGAAATAAACACAAACAAGGAAGGAACGCAGGACAATCGCTGACTGCCGACTACTTGGGTTTATTGTGCTCATACACAAATATACATTTATAAAGGGGTTTGCGGCGAGAGGGAAATATCATGCACATCTAACCGCGCAGGCATCGATTGATTAAAAATGCCGCAGTTTCGCCCGAAAGGCGAAGCATTGGTTGCGATAGCAAATTAGTTGACAGCTATACAAAGTAAGGATATTAGTTTTATCGGCCGTAATCATCAGCTTTCATTTATGTCCACTGCAGGACGAAGGCCTTTCCCTGCCTTCTCCAATTACCGCTGTCTTGCGCTAGCTGATTCCAACTTGTGCCTGCAAATTTCATAAGTCAATCCCCCCACCTAGTTTTCTGCCGTCCTCGACTGCGCTTCCTTTCTCTTGGTATCCATTTTGTAACTCTAATTGCCCACCGCTTATCCATCCTACCTCTTACATGGCCTGCCCAGCTCAATTTTCTTTTTCTTAATGTCAATAAGAATATCGACTTTCGCCGTTTACTTTCAGATCTATACCGCTCTCTTCCTGTCTCTTAACGTTAGGCCTAACATTTTTCGTTCCATCGCTGATTATGCGGTTCTTAACTTGTTCTCGAGCTTCTTTGTTAACTTCCACGTTTCTTCCACATATGTTAGCACCGGTAGAATGCAATGATTGTTCACTTGTCGTTTCAACGAAAGTGGTAAGTGTATCGGGTAGATAAGCCGAAGTGATACGTGCCTGCGTGTAGCATCTTCGGCGCATGCTCGCCACTTGTGTGCCCTTTCCTGTACTGGGTATAAAACAAGTACGAATAAACGCTGGGGTGTCTTCGTTTGCTGAGAACTGGTCCATGCTGTTACTCCGTCGACACTACTAACGATACAGTAAGCTGCCGGTCGGGATTTGGCAATGCCTGCCGTATGCGCTCCACCCCAGTTTTATTCTTCTGTAAACTTCCTTCTCGTGATCAGAGTCCCCTGTCAGTAATTGACCTAGAAAACGTACTCCTTTACAGACTCTAGAGACTGACTGGCGATTATGATTTCTTGTTTCCTTGCTACAGTACTGAACATTACCTTTGTCTTCTGCATAAGGATCTTAAACCCCACTCTTACACTGTCTCGGTTAAGGTCTTCAATCATTTGTGGCAATACAACGCCATTATTTCTGAATATTACCATGTCAACTGCAAACCGAAGGTTGCTGAGATATTCGCCGTTGATCATAACACCTACAAGCCTTCCTAGTCTAAGATCTTGAATACTTCTTCTAAGCACGCTGCGAATATCATTGGAGAGATTGTGTCTCCTTGCCTGGCGCCTTTCTCGATAGGTAACTTTCCAATTTCTTGCAAACATTTGCTGGCTAACTAAATTAACAACCGGTCGCGGGATCGAATCCCAGCCACGGCGGCCGCATTTCGATGGGGGCGAAATGCTAAAACACCCGTGTACTTAGATTTAGTTGCACGTTAAAGAACCCCAGGTGGTCCAAATTTCCGGAGTCCCCCACTACGGCGTTCCTCATAATCAGAACTGGTTTTGGCACCTAAAACCCCATAATTTAATTTTAAATTAACAACCGTGGTGTCGCACGCGCACAGGTAAAGATGAATACATCTCACGTGACGATTGCGCAAACTCGCTGTCAAAACGCTGCAGTCAGGAAGCGCGGCAGCAGCATCGAGAGAATTGACTTTCGTGCTCTCGCTCGTTTCAACGCGTACGAAACGGCGAAAGCACAGCGCGTGTGAACTCACCGGCACTGGGCGTACTTCGTCGACATCGCAGACCACTTTGAAGATGAGGCCCGCGCGGGCTAGCACTTTGTGCACTCGCAGATCGCCGTAAGCAGCAGCCGCCGCCGAAATTGAACCCCCCCCCCCCCCTCCCCCGTGCCTTGCACACGACAGAAGATAGCGCGCTCCCTCACGCGCGCGAGATTGAGCCGCAATCGTCGGCTGTCTTTCTCGAGCTTTCACTCGCACATACAGCGTACGGCGCGCGGCGATGATGTTATCGTGTTTGGACTTTATACGGAGCTTCACGGTGGCGGCGACGGCAAAAATGCGCTTGTAGTGTCCATATAATTCATATCGCACAAAAAAGTTGGAGGACGCTTAAGCTTCGCTTCAAGAGTGGAACGCGATAGCATTCAAAGATCCTTGACTATTTCTCACACTTCCCGGCAAGTGCAGCTAATGTAACCGTAATGTTTACCGGGAAACGCTGGCGGTGAACGTTATGCACGAAGGCGCGCTTTTTGGTACAAACGCGGCCTCTTTCGTGGGCCGGCGTTCTTTTATTGTTTGCACCTTTAATGTTTCAGCCTGAGAAGATTTAGCTTAAAAGGCTAGCGCTGTCGGTGTTTTGTTTCATGACAATTGTTTGTGGGCTGTCACTCTCAAAATTCCGAGGAATAACTTTGTAAAGAACGCAAGACAAAGTGTGAGCAACATTAGTGTTAATTATATTTGGAGGGCCTGCGTGGTTGGGGATGATCTTCTCGGCCGCGGGCGGCAATGACGACGCCAACGCCGGATTTTCTGCGACACGGGGTCCTAAACGCTATCGTGTTAAAGAAATGAACTCGTAAGAAGATAATAAAATGCACTATCAGTTTACTCGGTCAGATATACCTAAACAATTTGTCAGTAATTGCGAACACACGCAAAATTGCCGTGCGACAGGCCGCTCGAGGCTCCTTGCTTGTATTCATGGGCTTCTTTTACGCTCGGAAAAAGAGTTTATGTAGCACATATTGAGCAACAGAAAGCTGAATCGGGAGTTTTTAATGTTGCTCTACAATTTTCTCATTGACGCTTTTCATATAATTATAATATTTGATAAGTTGAATAATTATTAAGACTAATTATGTAATTTGGCTGAATGCAAAAAATTATCTGAGTATCTCAAAGGGGCGGCAAACAACATTACCTTGGTTCTCTCCAGCTATACGGGGCATTTCTATATTTTTAAATTTTTGTGCATGGCAGTTGTGAAACCCTGTGTATTTCTTCGTAATTCACATGCCACTGGTTTCATGTTTTAAGCGCTACTGCAGCCACTGCATTTGACCTGACTCATACGTGCACGACGCTGACATGAGGGTATTTCTTTTAGCATGCAACAATCATACCTTATTTACGCGCAAGATACTTTTTTTATTCGAAAGCGTCAAATGGCCCATTGACCGGAAATGCCGGCGTCTGTAGTCTGTAGAAGCGAAACGGCACCTAAAGTGCCATTAACTGCGACGCCACGTCAGACGCGCGCCTCGACAAATTCCCATTGGCTGCGACGCCGCGTCATGAGTGCGTCTCGGCGGAGCAGAGCGGGAGAAAGTGAACACCTGCTAAACCTTAGTGCGCCAGGTGTTGCGTGAGGGGAGAGGGCATCACAGAGACGCCACGTCATTCTCGCTCTCGAATTTTTTTGTAATCAAATTTACCAACACAAGTGGCAATTCGATTGGCAACACAGAGAAGCTCCACAGGTTTATCAGGTTTGGAATGTGGAAACCACAAAGTCACAAATTAATGCTGCTTGAAAATAAGATGACCTTATTTTCACAATCCATGTGACATTCGGACTGGATTATTTAGTGAACAGCCGAGTGAATCCGGGAACACAAATAATAGCCGTAATCGAAGATGCGATGCCAGATAGCAGGACAAAGAGTGGAAGAAGAAGACGAGGAAGAAGAATGACTGGCGGCCTGGTAAGACGCTTTCTTCCTCGCTCCTCTATTTCGAAGCTCATGTTGAGAACGCGCAGGCGTGGAAAACAGCGTTTGGTCGTTTTTAGTGTTTTTATTTAACAGGCTGCTTGGACATCGCTGTTAAGGCATGACGCAAGCATTTTTTGATGCAATACGTACAGCTCCATTAGCCGGTACGCCATCGTCGTGGTTCGTGAATGCTCTGTGAAAAAGCGGTAACAAAGCCCTTGGGCTTACGCTGTAAGAAATGTGAACATTTTTAAAGTACCAGCTTTCAAATACAAAAATAGAGCAAACAAACTGGAGGGCAGCGCTCGAATATGTCCCCCGAAGCGGCATTATGAGGCGATTTTGACCAATTTAACTTCCTTATTTAGCGTGGGTCACTCAATAGTTGTTTATTCTCTTGAGTTTCTGGTTCATGCGGCCCGTCGGGCTCACCCGAGGTTTCGAAATGCTCATGTGAGAGAGCATCCTGGTATGAGCACGCTAAATATGGCGTCTGATTCGTTGGTATTTGTGTAGTATTCGGTAAAAAGCTAATTTTGGCGCATTTAGGGCTGACCCCACCGCGACATAGTTTTACTTTAACACCACACTGGGTGTTTTTGCAGAGTGCATTGGTGGCCAGCCACATCATGGAATTAGGTTGAGACGCGCCTTTTTTTTTTTTTTTACTGATTGATTCCGAGATTGATCACGGGCGTCTTTGCATTCCGCCCCCATCAGAGTGTGGCCCTCATGGTCGTGATTGAACCAGCCATCTCGACCACAGTAAAGCACCGCTGTAGCCACACGGCTACCACAGCGTATTGCAGCTTTGTAATGAGGTATTCTTGAAAACTTCGCAGCTAAAGCTGTTCTACAGATGTGAGAAAAATTCGCTGGAATATTTCGGGGGTTCAATTTCTCCTCATAAGCCCGTGGTCATCGCATACGAAAGAGGCTAAATTAGCAGATGCGATTTCTGTTACTGTTGCTCAACCTTTTAGCACAGCCACATCCTTATTTAAGAAGTGTGAGTCATGAGATAAAGACATCTTGCATGCATCATGCACACTATTGAATCACAGAATGCTTCAATCATCCCAATTTTCTTCAAATGAAATTCTTTCCGCTTAAACAATTCGCCCATTTATTTAGGGCTCATGACGGCCTACCCAAGCTGGATCTGCATTGTGTATTCCGCCTTGCACCAGCCGTCACAGCAAGTCACTTAACGAAGATCGCCTGACGCTGGCGGAACGCATGCCACGCATACAGCCCTGGGAAACGCCACCGCCACTGGACGACCCGCTGTCACCTCCAAGGAACCCTTCTTGGGGGTCGCCGATACCATGTGGACTATTGGAGGCTGTGGGCGCAATCGGTGGGACCAGCGGGCAGTCGACGAAAGCCACTGCCACGCCTGCTGGATGACCAGCTGTTGACTCGATGGAACCCAGCTCGTGGTTCACCCGTACTACGTGGACCCATGGAGGCGGTGGGCATAAGCGGGGGTACCATCGCGCAGGCAACCAAAGCCACTGCGATGCCTTCTGGACCACCTGCTATCGCCTCCATGGAACCCTGCTCGTAGGTGTTCACCCGCACCAAGCGGACCCATGGAGGCGGTGGGCATAAGCGGTGGGTCCAGCGCGAAGGCAATTCATCGATGCCCTCAGAGGTGTCCTAAGGTCGCGGCGGCCGCATTTCGATGGAGGCGAAATGCAAAAACGTCCGTGTGCTTGCGTTGTAGTGCACATTAAGGAACCCCAGGTGGTCAAAATTAATCCGGAGCGCTTCACTACGGCGTGCCTCAGAATCAGAACTGGTTTTGGCACGTAAAACCCCAGAAAGAAGAAGAAAAACAGCGCGAGGGCAACCAAGCGCACCGCCAGGCTTGCTGGACGATCCGCTGTACGGAACCCTGCACGAAGTCGCCCGTACCGCGCGGATCCCATGGAGGCCGTGGGCATAAGTGGGGGGACCAGTGTGCATGCGAGCAACCAAAACCACTGCGACGCCGGCTGGATGACCCGCTGTCGCCTCCATGGAACCCTGCTTGGAGGTCGCCCGTAACATGCGTGCCCGTGGAGATGGTGGGCTTAAGCGATAAGCGGTGGGTCCAGCGCGCAGGCAGCGAAGGCCACCGCGAGGCTCGCTGGACGGCCTGCTGTCACCTCCCCGTAACCTTTTCGGTGGTCGTCTATACCACGCATACCCGTGGAAGCGGCGGTTGCAAATAGTGGGACCTGCATGCAAGCGACACAATCCTCCAACGCCTGCTGTTGAGTGGCTGTCGTTAATACGGTAACCTACTCTAGAGTCACTCCAACCATGCAGATCGTTACAGTCGTCGGGCAGAAGCATTGGGCCCAGCCCGCAGGCGAAGAAAGAAAAGTTATTCGTGCTGTTTGAGTTAAATGGCGGCAGTTTCTGCCATAATCATCGGAGTTTAGTTGTCCTGGTCATCCAGACAACGTTTTCATGCAATTATATGATATAGAAGAGAATTATAGGCAATAAAGAATTTCAATATAGAGTTACTTGACCTGGGGGCTGACATTTATTCGCGTATTCAGGCTAGGGCTGTCATTCTAGTAGGGAATGCTTTAAGGGCAATTCCCTACTCGGAGGCATTGTCATGCCTCACCACTTTTGACAACGGCTGTAAAATACTTTTAGACTCTAAATCTACAGAATTCGATCCTGGGTCCTTTCTACCAATAGCGCCATGCCGTATTGCGATCGTAGCGAACCTGTTTCTTTAAACCCATAATTCCCACATTCTACATGAAAGATCACGTAAAAACTTCCTAACATTTATTTGCGGCTATAGAGAGGGCATTTCTGAATAAAACAAACAAACAATGAAATGTTATGTTAGGTAAAACTTTTATATGCTAATAATTAAATAATAATCGGTTTTTGAACTTAGCACAACACAGAACTCGCTCCACAGTATCAAAAACATTACCACAAGCTATGTGTCACGTTTCCCGTACTTAAATCAACATTTTGAGGTATCCAATTCTGCGTAGCATAAAAGATACATTGGGCATTTAGACGGCTAAGCATATGGGAGAGAAGTGCTTCCAATGCATTTAGGCAAACCTCGTATTTAACATCATTGCCGCCCGGCTGATGACACGGCTAGCTGAAGGCTACGAAACAGTCGTTCGCGCATGTTAGGGGTATTTCGATAGTATTGGAAGAACAGGAAAGCGTGTCCGCTACGCTGTCTCCTCCAATGAACAGCGTCCCCTTCGCGGAATTTGAGGACCGCGGTCAAAGAGGTGCATCGAGAAGCGAAGTGTGCCGAAAAGCATAAAACATATCTGCTGCCACCACAGCAGGTCGCCGCCGTTGCGCAAGAGAGAGGCGAGTCCACGTGATAACGAGGCCTGGCGATTCCGTCGTCGAGAACATTCCCAACAAGGGTTTTCTTCAGAATTCCATAGCTGCCACTGTACAACCAGTTACACGCAATAATGAATGTTAAAGCGAATAGCTTTCTTTGGCTAGCTGGGCAGTTTTATGGGTGGGCGTCGAGTATCTTGCGTGGCAAAGGACTTTTTGCCTGTCCGGTATTCCGGCAAACGCAGGCGGACTGCGCGTTTTGCCGCATGGAAGGAGGCATAAATGAGCGCGACCGGAGTGGTGACCCAACCGGGTGGTGCAGAGCTCAACCAGGCAAACCCAAAGCTAATACTGTAGTAATCAGGTGCATTCTATTTCGCTAATGGTTTAAATTTCCGCAGCAGTGTAATCGTGTCACGTAAATCCACTGCCGACAATTTGCACCAGCGGAGAAGTAGAATATTTATTTATTTATTTATTTATTTATTTATTTATTTATTTATTTATTTATTTATTTATTTATACTGCGATCTTTTACAAGATCTTAGCAGGGTGGGAACATACAAGTATACTAATACAAACATAGATTACAAGCAATCTTGCCGACGCTTGGATTCAACATGACAAAAGGACAGAATGCAAGCAAAAAGAAGCAAATAAAAGGACAGAATGCAAGAAAACAGAAGCAAATAAATTATGTGCGACAGAGTAAAAAATGCAGGCGGGCCTGAAAAAGGGATAAATAATTTAGTGTAACGACTTCGTCAGGAAGTTTATTCCAATCAACTATTGTTCTTGGAAAATAAGAGTATTTGAAGCAGTTGTTATGCGTCGTTAACGGGGCTACTGCTTGGGAATGTTTATGACGGGTAGCACCACCAGTTACAGGTGTTAAAATGTGTGAGGTATCAATACGGTAGTGGCCATTCACTAGCTGAAAAAATAATTTTAATGGGGAAACACGATTTTGTTCTGTAATCGAAGAGAAGCCACTACGTTTAAGGAGATCTGTTATAGAAGTTCGACCGTAAGAATTGTAGATAAATCGAACAGCTTTCTTTTGAATTCGTTCTAATTTTTCAATATTTGTTTTTGTGTAGGGGTCCCAGATGATTATTGCATACTCTAAAGTAGGTCGAACTATTGCATTATATGCCAGAAGGTGGACAGCAGTCGGTCATTGAAATAAAGTCGGTCATTGAAATATAGTCGGTCATTGAAATATTGGCTCTGTTTAACTAGGCTTGCTGCGGAGTTAGTTGGTTCATGGAATAAAGTAAAATTAAAAGGAGCGCGAAAACCAACACGGGACAAGACTGAAGAACACACGCGCTCACTAAACTCTCACACCTCTCAGGAAAATATGAAATGATGAAATGAGAATACCGGATCTGCACATGCGTGACACAAACGTCACACATGTGTTTTGAAACGAAAGATTTCCGCCAGCATTTTATCAAACCTGAGGACCTTGTCAGCTCGATTTTTCAAGCAACCACGTTTCTCCCTTCCTCAAGTTAACAGACGTGTCACTAACCGAATCGTCAACCCTCTACTTGATAAAGAAAGCCTCCATCCTTGACTTCCAGGCTTCTGAAGAGCCTTGTTAAATAATTTGTCGGAATAAATTTGCTTTGTGGCAACGTTTTATGTCCTTATTTGGCACCTAATTTTTCCATGAGCCTGTATTTATAATAGTAGCGAAAGTTAGTAGTAGCAAAATGTTAACAATATTACCCAAATAATGCTGAGATGTCTTAGGCACAGTGACAAGTGCTGTGTACATTACATTAGATGATTTCATTGTCAATGTTACACACCTCACAGCTCAAAAGAAATTTTGCAAGGGCAGGGCACGATGTAATTATGCCACACAGAACATTAAAAGAGGATGCAATGTGCTTTCCCAACAAATCCATGCCTAATCATAGAATTTACGTTAATTTACTGATTGATTATTTATTAATTTCGAAAATTCCAATTAAACTGATTGAAATTTATTACCTTCTACCTTGATCTCCTTCCAAAAAGCACACTAATTCCCTATGACATAAAAAAAATACGGCTCTAACATCAGTTAGTTTCATTGTATAATTTCAACCCATTTGTTTAACCGCCGGCTTCTTGGCCAATCCCCCGTGGTGGGTATGCGCCATGGCATAGGAAGCAAGCAAGCAAGAATAGCCGGTGTACTACTCACGATTTCCATGGTGGTTGAACGACAGATTTTTCTTTTACCACATACCTGTCAAGTCTCCCGAAAATTGCATAAATTGTGCAAATTTGGGCTCATCTACGATTTTCCAAATGTTCAATTAAGTTTCCTCATATTGGCTAAGCCTATAGCGCAATTCAAAAAAGACAGGGACGTGACAGAGACACAGGACAGCGCTAACTTTCAACTGACGTTTATTGAAACACAGAGGCAAATATATTGCGAAGTAGGTATGAAGGGTACCAAAAACAAAAGCGCATGCACAGTGGAGGCCAGGAGCAAGGACCGCAGCATGCGTGAGATAATCGAAGCCCGGCTGATTCGAAAAAAGGGAGCAGACTGTGTTAGTACACCGTCAGTTAATCTTTCTGACAGGGCAATCGCGTTCCTGGACGGTATTGACGTGCGCAGGCGTAGAGTGTGATTTATCTTTTGTTTTTGGTATCCTTCATACCTACTTCGCAATATATTTGCTTCTGTGTTTCAATAAACGTCAGTTGAAAGTTAGCGCTGTCCTGTGTCTCTGTCACGTCCCTGTCTTTTTTGAATTGCTCTATTGAGTTAGCAATATGAGGAAACCGTACCAAATAGCCCAAGAATCAGCCTTGTTGAATTAAGCTTTGAAAAATAAATTCTGTTGGCGCAAAAGTGTCGCTCATTGATTTCCAACCCTTCCGTTGAAGTCTTGTGATGATGAAATCACGCAAGAGAGGTACCTTCTTCAAGTTTATGCAGACATGCTCCTGAAGCCGGCAAAAACGGCAACAGCAATGTTGACGAAAAGACGGTTATCAAAAAGCTAAGTGTTGATTGTCAGTCTCTGCTGTTCCAAATTTGTTGCTGCTTGTGTGCTGTCTCTAAAGGTAAATTATTGTTAAGTGCATATGTATCCCACAAAAGGCATGTTATCAGGGCAATTAAGCTTCTAAAAAATACGTGCTATCTCCCGCCCTCCCTTTCTCTCCTCTTTGGCCGCATCCGAGGGATTTTCTTAACTGTAGAGTTCTCAGTTTTGCAGGTATGATTTACCAATTTTAGAAGGAAACTTTGCAACCACAGAATGACAAGAAGAGCTTTTGTCAAGCAAGTATATATACATAGGTAGATAGCAATTAAGTAGGAATCTTCTACAGCCTATATAGTGTATTTCTGCGGTGGCTGTCTCAGTTTATATATATATATATATATATATATATTATATATTTTCATGAAGAGAATGACGCACTGAGGCTCCCGAGCTCGGACTGCGGGCGCGGACGTCTGTCCGCGCCCGCAGTCCGAGCACGACGAAGCAGAATAGAACTAAAATGTCAGGGGCCCAATTCTTGGCCAATCGCCTGGAGTGTGTATGAGCCATGTGTTGAGGCTCTCATCATCATCATCATCATATCATCATCATCATCATCAGCCGGCCCAGAAACAGGTGCTGTCTTTGTGTCTCCCTGATTTCATTACAATGGCGCAGTCGTCTACAACGAACCTGTCTTAAGGCGTTCCGGCCTTAAGTGTTTCCTCGCACGGTTCTTCGGCCTGCCGGGTTTCTCCTGCCCGGTATGAAGGTATGGAGATATGGTATGAGCTATGGAGCCCGCCAGCCTACCACCGTCGCAAGCACCCACCGCACCATCCGGGGACTGCGTCCAAGCCTCATCGGCGGCTCTAGGACAGGGATGTTCCTGTAGCATAGCCGAGGAAAGCCAACCTACAAGCAGCGCCCCCTACGCGCATTACGAAAGAATCCCGGTGCTACAACGGGGCTGGGTCAGAGACGGCCACGGCAAGCGCGGCGTTCGCATAGAGTGGAATAAATGTTCTTTTCGGTTTTATCCGAATCAAGTCTTTTATCTTCAACAGAGATAACTCCCGTGCCGGGAGCAGACATTACAAACTGGCGACGAGGATTATCCAATTTTGAAGAGCCCACAAGGCACCAGAAGAAGCCAAAAAAGAAACTGAAATCAGCGGACGCCAAGTAAGAACAAAGCCACGCAAGATGGAAGCAATGCTGCCCGCCTTCCCGCCGTTCGACCCCTACTCGGACCCGACGTCGCTCGCCCAGCGGTGGACGAAATGGCAAGCCCGTTTTGAGAACTTTATACTAGAAGCAAACATGCAGAATGCGGCCCGAAAACATGCTATGCTGCTAAACTACGCAGGAGATGCGGTGCACGACATTTTTCTGACGCTTCCGGACCGAGGCACGGACTATGAAGCGGCAGTCGCGAAGCTGAACGCACATTTCACGCCAACAAAGAACGCGGTCTATGAGAGGCATGTTTTTCGTCAAGCAAAGTAAAGCTCCGAAGGAACAGTGAACCAATTTCAAGTCAGACTCCGAAAGTTGGCTGCGACATGCGAGTTTGTGAACGAAGAACAAGAAATCGTATCGCAAATGATAAAAGGCACTAAATCAACTAAGCTGAGCCGCTGTGCACTACGAGAGCACGATGTCACGCTGGAGAAACTCAAAGAAATAGGCCGCAGCCTCGAGACAGCAGAACTTCAAGGAACTAGCATGGAACGCCGTGAGCAGAAAGTCACAAAGAAGAAGCAGTGGCGTCGCAATGCGCCTTCGAGCAACCAGTCAGAACACAAGCTGTCTTGCAATCGTCCAGAGAACAAGCAAGCTGAGAAGTGCAGCTGCTGTGGAGAAGCTTGGCCTCACAAAGGAGGGAAATTGAACTGTCCAACATGGGGAGCTACTTGCCACAAGTGTCAAAAGAAAACCACTTGGCCAAATTCTGCAAACAAAGGCCTACTGTACAGTCCGTTGACGTCATGGGCACCCCCGCAAGCACATAACAGGCCACAAGTGTAGAGGATTACGTTTTTCACGTGCAGAGTCGCAACCAAGAATTACCAGTGGTAACAGTCAAGATAAACGACACACCCCTTGAGTTTTGTGTAGACTCTTGAGCAGGTGTCAACGTTATCGGAGAGACAACGTGGCAAAAGCACCTACAGACGGTGCAGCTAGAACACACAACCACAAAGCTGGTACCATATGGAGTCGCCCAAGCAATCCTAGTCATGGGAAAGTTCTCTGCAACGTTCCGTGCTCTAGACCAAGTCATCGAAGCGACAGTATACGTCGTAAAAGGGACACATCGATCGCTTCAGAGTTACAAGACAGTTTCTGACCTAAAGCTCATCACAATACTTCAGCTGGTCGCAGAACACAGTAGTGTCGACGCAAAGAGTTTCCAAAGCTGTTTGGGAAGGTCGGTCGTCTCAAGAATTTTTAAGTCAAGCTGAACATCTCACAAGATGTCCCACCAGTCGTGCGGCGACACTGTCGCATTCCCTTCGAGATGAGAAAAGCGCCGGAGACCGAGCTCACACGCCTGGAGGAGCTAGACATCATAGAGAAAGTAACCGGACCAACACCTTGGCTATCACCAATCGTCATTGTTCCCAAGCGTCATGATCCCAACGCAGTCAGAGTGTGTGTCGTCATGCGAGAAGCCAACGTGGCCATTGCTAGAGAAAGCCACATCATGCCCACAGTAGAGGATGTTATCAGCACTCTGAACGGAGCTGCCTACTTTTCGAAGTTGGATCTGAAAGAGGGCTATCATCAGCTCGAGCTCGCTGAAGAATCCAGGGTGATAATGACATTCTCTACCCACTGTGATCTGAGGACATACAAAAGACTGTTGTTTCGTGTCAATGCCGCCCCAGAGATTTTTCAAGATGCCATAAGGTAAGTACTTCCGGAGGAGGACCGAATAATCAATGTCAGTGACGACATCCTCATCTCTGGACGCACCATAAGAGAGCACGACCGAAGACTGTGTCTGGTGTTGAAGCACCTTGAAGATGCCGGGCTGACTATGAATGAAAACAAGTGCGTCCTAGGCGCTAACAAGCAGAAATTTTTTGGACACGTATTTTCCTCTGCAGGAGTCAGTGTGGGCCCAGAAAAGGCTAAAGCAGTAGCCAGAATGACAGCACCAAAAACCCAACCGAGGTTAGAAGCCTCCTCGGCATGGTAAACTATTGCTCCCGATTCATTCCTCGCTTAGCCCAGATGGTGGATCCATTGAGGAAGCTCACACATGCCAGTATAGAATTCTGCTGGAAAGAAGAGCACCAGAAGGCCCTAGATGATGTGAAGGAAGAAATATCCCAAATGCACACCCTAGCATACTTCGATGACACAAAAGAGACCCACGTCATCACTGATACTGCACCGGAAGGTATAGCGGGAGTGCTGGCTCAAGTAGATCCAAGCGACAAAAGCCGCAGCATTCTGGCGTACTTCAGCAGAGCATTAACGCCAACAGAGAGGAGATATCTCCACATTGACCGTGAAATGTTGGCCATAGTGGCAGCTATTGAACATTTTAACATCTACCTCGCACGGGGAAAGTTCACGGTGAAGACAGAACACCGGTCTTTGGTGTCTATCATTCGAAAGCCCAGCACGAAGCTCTCAGCAAGGCTTGAATGCCTGAGCCTGAGGTTACAGCACTACACCTTCGAGATTGAACACATTGAAGGGAAGACCAACCCTGCAGACTACCTGTCAAGGCATGCACCACCCACCGACAGTGCCGTCCCCAGTGAAGGAGCAAGTGCGACAGAAGAGTATGTCTCCTTTATCGTGGAATCAGCTGTTCCAAAGGCACTGACCTTGCAAGAAATCGAGAAAACGTACGCAGAAGATTCTCAAATGCAGATCTTGATCAAGGCTCTGCGAACGAACAACCCAAAGACTTGTGACGACATGTGGAAAAGCGACAGGCTGAAACCATTTGCTCAAATCAAGGATGAGCTCACGGTTGCCGAAAATAACATTGTGCTAAGAGTGACGAGACTGATAATTCGGGAAGGAGCAGAAGCCCAAATCATTCGTCTAGCACACAGAGGTCACCAAGGAATGGTGAAGACCAAACAATTGATTAGGGAAAAAGTGTGGTTTCCGGGGATTGATAAGAAAGTAGAAGCGGCAATAAAAGACTGTGAAGCATGCCAGAGAACCGTGGTTGAAAACAAGACATCACCGCTAATCATGACACCACTTCCAAATGCACCATGGCAGTCTGTGGCAGCAGACTTTGCCGGCCCCCTACCTGGAAACAATTATGTTCTAGTGGTTGTCGGCGAGTACTCGCGTTTTCCTCTGACAGCAGTACTTTCCTCACTGATTTCAAAATCTGTGACGGAGAAACTAAGCGACATGTTCACAGTGCACGAAATGCCACAGACACTACAGACAGACAATGGCCCTCCGTTCTTCGGGAAGGAGTTTGCAGAGTTCATAAAATCTTGTGGAATCCACCATAATCGCGTCACTCCTCTGTGGCCTCAAGCCAATGGAGAGGTAGAAAGATTCAAGAGAAACGTTAAAAAGCCGGTGAAGAGTGCTGGTGTTGAGCAGAGAGACTGGCAAACGGAGCTACACGAATTCCTTCTAAACTACAGGGTGACACCTCACTCAACAACAGGTTTCACGCCTGCTGAACTGCAGTTTGGACGAAAGATCAAAACAAAGCTTCCTGAAGTTCCCGAGAAGCGCGTGCATGCAAAGCTCGCAGAAACAGACCTAAAGAAGAAGCAACAAATGAAGGACTACGCTGATGACAGAAAACACGCTGTGCCACACACGATTGAAATGGGAGATGCATTACTATTAAAGCGACACTCGCCTCTCTCCCATAAGACAGCCTGTGAGCCTGTCCCCTACAGGGTGACGAGAATTCAAGGGACAGCTGTAACTGCCGAGCGAGAGGGCAAGAGGGTTTTAAGAAATGCGTCGTTTTTCAAACGTATCAAAGCAGGTCAGCTGCATAATCTAGCACTCGAAGACTGGGACGAATGCATGATCCCGATAGGTACAACCCAGGGTGACAACACAGGCTCTAGATCCTCTTCACTTGGAAGCAACGAACCATCTCAACCGAATGCCCGGCGAAACCCGGACCCTCAACTCAAGCCCGCAAGACCCTGCCGAAGGTTTTTTTTTTCAGATTTTGTCATCGGACAAGTGCAGACTTAATAAAAGTCCAGGGCGATGTAGCGTAGCAGAGGAAAGCCAACCTACAAGCAGCGCCCCCTACGCGCATTACGAAAGAATGCCGGTGCGACAACAGGTCTGGGTCAGAGAAGGCCACGGCAAGCGCGGCGTTCGCATAAAGTGGAATAAATGTTCTTTTCAGTTTTATCCGAGTCAAGTCTTTTATCTTGAACAGAGATACCCCCCCCTGCCGGGAGCAGACATTACAGTACCAATACCCTGGTACACGCTATCGCCGAGCTGTCACAACAGCTCCAGGTTATGACGACCACATTATCATCCGTCAGCAGTTGCTTTCTGCCTGGGAACACCTTCCACGCTTCCCGGCAGCCAGCTTTCATGGAAATACCAGCGTTCCGCGGCTTTCAAGACGACGTCATCCTTTGGGTACGTAACATCAATGGCTTGGGTGATCGTCATGCCTGGCCAGACCACACAAGATGGCTGGTTGCAGTGAAACGACTTTGCGGTGCCGCCAAGGCATGGGAAAACTATGAAGGCATCAAGCAGCGGTCCTGGTCTGCATGGAGCGCAGCTCTGATAGCTGCTTTCGGCCCGCTTCCCTATGCCTGCGGTCAGTCTGATCAGCACAGTTCTGCGCACGGCGCTCCGGAGAGCTACCGCTTCGTTCCTGCGGCAGGTGTGCCAAGCAACGCCTTGACAGGGAGAGCCGCAGGCTGCCCCGCCATAGCTCACCGGCTGTCGTCGTCGGCTCTACCGAAGACGGTTGGACAGCGCTTCGGCCCCTCTGTCTTGGACCTGCCCTGCCTGGGAACGCCGTCCGCGTTTCCCTTGGCCAGAATATCATGCTCGGCACTTCCTCGACTCCTCAGCCACCAAGGCATTGTCATCGATGCTTCCTTTGTGGTAGAACCGGCTGCCACGACTACCACAACGACCGCACTCTCCGTGTACACCGACCCTGGTTCCTCGGGAAGCTGGGCAAGCAACCTGGCAGAGATGAGGCACCGCGACTTCCATCAGCCGGCGGGAATAGCCCAGCAAACCACTGCTCTTGCTGTTGCCCACCACCAGGCGGCCTCCGAGCTTACGCTTTCCAGAAGAGCCGTTCAACCTATAACAACGGTTGGCGGAAGCGAAGTTACAGTTCACGAGCGACGGCCGTCTATGCCTCTGAACCTCGCGGGTCCGTCGAGCTGCAATGATGGGCAGCTACCGGTCCGCAACCATGATCTGTCTATGGGTCTATGGATTGCGCAGGCGATAAACTTCTGGACCCGCCGGATCGAGCCACACGTCGGGATTTCGCTGCAACCGTTGGCTGAACGTGCGACCATTCGCTCCGCACTGAGTGACGTCTCTCTAAAGGAAGCCCAGGCGACTGGCATCGCTGAAACCGTAATTATTGAAGACCTTATCGTGCCGCCCAAAGCTCTCTATCAGACGGACAAGATACCACCGACTCAAGCGCAGAAACAGCTGTTCTCTGTGGTTCAAACACGGAAAATATCGCGGCCTCTGACTAGGCATCGCTTTTGACTCCACCTTCGGGCATAGACGACTCGGCAGCAGTCCGCATATTGTCGAGCTTCGCCGATTCGAGTGCATTGGCGGGCCTTGATCCGTCACCGGCAACGTCGCGAAGAGGCACACGATGGTTGAGCACAGGATTTCGCTGTAAGCATGGCGCATTAGTGCGGCCAGCCGCTGTGCAGTGTGCCATGCTTTGCCAAGTGCGACCCGAGCGCAACACTCAGTGGCAACCCCCAGAGAAGCTGGTTGCGCACAGGACGGTTCTAACGATGACGACTCCCATTCACAAGTCATATCGATTATAGATGTCCATCACCAGCATGCTCTCACAATCACCTGAGCGATCTTCGGAATCGTGGCCGAGTGTAATGAAGAGAATGACGCATTGAGGCTCCCGCGCTCGGACTGCGGGTGCGGGCAGGCAGAGAGGACGACGAAGCAGAATAGAACAGCCGGCCCAGAAACGGGTGCTGTCTCTGTGTCTCCCTGATTTCATTACAATATATACAGGGTGTTTCAGCGAACACTTTCAAAAATTCTTAAAGGTTGCCTATGGCAGACAGCACAATTCTAGTTAATGAGCTGGTCTACTCGAAGAGGCGGACATTACTTGCGCAAAAAAATTGAAATGAATAATCGACTAATTAGCAAAAATTCACTAATTAAGTTTTTCACGAATTTCCTGATGGCCCATATTGCAATTTACAAATTGTAGCCGTGGAGTTCGCAAGGCGGATCCACTTGGAACGAATTGTCGGGATGACACCAGTTACGAGATAATAATTCCCGAACTTGGCGCAGAAATGCATAGGCTTTCCAGTTAGGTTCTTAACAAAACGTCGCTTTTTGCTTTGAAGCACAAAATTAACTGGAACGCCAATGCATTTCTCCGCAAAGTTCGGGAATTAAGATCTCGAAACTGGTGTCATCCTCCGAATTATTTCTAAGTGGATCCGCTTTGGGAATTCCACGGCTACAATTTGTAAATTGCAATATGGGCCATCAGGTAATTAGTTAAAACTTAATTAGTGAATTTCTGGTAATTAGTCGAATATTCATTTCAATTTTTTTGTGCAAGGAATGTCCGCCTCTTCGAGTAGACCAGCTCATTAACTAGAATTGGGCTATCTGCCCCAGGCGGCCTTAAATAAAATTTGAAAGTGTTCGCTGAAACGCCCTATATATATATATATATATATATATATATATATAAAGCTGGGGATTCAACAAAAGACTTCTTACTGTACAAGTTTCACAGCAGGAGTGGGCACAATTTGCATGGTGATGTCAATATAATTATGTAATAAGTTTCACTATAATTAGCATTGCAATAATCGCTTCAGGGGGTGTATGCTGTAAATGCAAGATTGAAGCTAGCCAATACTCGAAGCATACTCTGCTAGAAACTCTGAGCATGGGACCAGTTTCTAGGAATAAGCGCACAAAATCTGCCGTGTCACTGCTGTGCTAGGTAATGTTTCCACACTGGAGAAAACTTCAATACAGAAACTTAACTGGAGCAGCAGTGTATTTAACGGCCGATTACGAGTTCATAATTATCGAAACTGGCGATTTATAACCAATGTTAAGCTTAATTAGGCAGTTCTTAGTAGACCGTTGTACTAGCAATTGTGCATATTTTTATTTTCACTACTCCTGAGAAGCTTGGTCGGCAAAAATTATTCTTTGATGCTGAATCTCCCGTTTTTATTGTTCTGAGACGGTCATTGCAGAAACACACTTTGCAATAATCCTTCATTAGATGTAACACTCTGCTTATGCGAAAGATGTTTCCTTTTATGCGGAGTCTAGGTGTTTAGCATTATTTAACGTGAACCGTTGATTTGCAGGTCGCAACACAGTGCGATGCAGTGATATTTTACGGCCCACTTGTCAAGGATGGCTATGGCTGCTGTTATAACCCACAAGCACACACCGTCACATTTGGCCTGTCATCCTTCAATAGCTGTGCCACCACATCCCCTGCAAAGTTCGGGGATGCCCTGGAGGAGAGCTTGACCCAGATGCACGATTGCCTCAGGTTTGCACAGCCACCAAAGTTGTAGCAAGGATATTTTTGAATCAGTATGCTACTGTGCACCTCTGAAGAAGTTTTTGGTGCTTTCTCAGGGGTTAAATCTGTGAAGAAGTGCCTTCTAAGGAAGTATTGATGCAGTGCAAGTTTTTGATAGCTTTAATCAAAATTTGAACATAGATGTTGCTAGTTTATGCGCGTCACAAGAGACACTAAGCAAATTTTACACCGGTTACGTTGATCTGAAAATCTGTAATGTCATGTACCTTGGTTCTACTTAACGGTGGCCAGAGAAGGTTTGGGTGGTATATGCCATGAAGTCAACTCCTTGGTAAAGAAATACTGCTTTACATTGTAGTTATAGTTCGAAAACTGGGTAAACTATTTTTTACCTATATTATTTACTATTTCATGAATGAAAGCTGAAATAACATTGATCTATTGTGCAGTATATTTGGTGTCATATCTACCTTCCCACTTCTGCAGAGGATACAAAGTGGGTGACATTACTTGTGTTAAGCATAAATACCTCGAGACTAGAACAGTAGGGTTGAACACTGTAGACTAAAAGTACGAGTATTCTGTAATGAACAAGGACAATTAAAATGTAACGTTTTCATTTTTCTGATATTGAGGCGCACTTCGTAACCATTCATTTCATTTTTTCTTATCTTTGATCCTTAGCGGCCAATTGCAGATGGCAGTGAGCTTCCTGAGATCCAATTACAAGGGGAAAAAAGAATAGAAAGTAAAATTTATTGTTACAAAATCTAACCTCAGGTCACCTTATCACAGCATGTATTGGACACTTGTCAATGCAACTCAATTTGTTGTAGCGAGGGAAGATAACAGTATTAGCTCTCAGTGCGAACCTCAAGTGCCTCCACTGCAAAATTTGTGGCACGGCCCTCCATCGCAAATTGTCTCACGGCCCCTCCACGTCACGAGTATAGTTGAAGGCGAACGAGGAACTTGTTGAGCAGAATTATGCGCATGACATGCGCAATAATGGGTTTTGTTTTTGCTGGGCTTATGTATATTCCTCTCAAGGGCCATTGAACGGACATAAACGGGAAGCCACGGTTTTGAGAGCCAAAAAGTCTGCTATATTCTCTCAAATCATTTGGAGATCGTGAAAGAAAGACTGCCACTCACACGTTCTCAAAATGGGACGGATTCAGATCTTCCGCGAGCACGTTTAGAAAACACACCCACATGCCTGCCGCTGCACACACTCCGCAGTTTACACCGTGCTTCCCGGAGACTGTTATAGCTCGACTCATTACGCGAAGGAGCTTACACGTAGTAGGACCTATAAATTCACAGACGATTACGATACTGCCTAATGAGAAATTTGAGCGTAGCTCTATACGTGTACTATCGGCGTCAAATGAAACGCGCACAGTGGAGCGCCTAAAGGTACGTCCACACTAGCGACAAAAACGCGCGCGACACGCCGCGCGCGGCGAGCGATGCTGTCGCGCGCGGCAAGATTCACGAAAGCGGCAGCAACGCGCGGCAAACGCTCGAATGGGTGCGAGACCCATTTTTTGCGGCAGCCGCAAAACGAGCACCAATCAGAAGCGAGCTGCGCAATTGTGGCGCCACCTGTCGCACAAGCAAAGAATCATAATGCATGGGCTCTGAGATCGAGCAGTGACGCGCACGCCGTAAAATCTCAGAGGCCATGTCCAGTCAAGGGGGCTGTTTTTGTTAAGCCTTCCCACACCGCCACCGAGATGTCGACGAAGAATTCGCCTCGCAATGGAGGCGTTTTTGGAAACCGTTCGCGGATATGCGTGCCTCTATGACAAATCGAACGTCGATTTTAAGGACAAGGAGCTGCGTGCCAACCGCTGGCACATGCGGGAAAGCAGAGTGTGCGCCTGGCTCTCAGTGTCCCTGTACCGCCATATAGGGCGCACCCAAAACTTTCTCGTCCACTTTCTGGCACGTCGACGTTGCACAAGTAAAGAACAAATAAGTATTATAGTGTTCACAGTCACCAGTAGCTCCGCGTCCGTATCCGACATGGCTGAGCGTGGCCGGCAGTGGCGCAACGAAACACAGACACTTCCAATGGAACACGAAACCGGCAGAACGGAGAGCGCGTTGTCACGAGAAGTATCGAATGGAACGAGACAACGCGTCACTCCTGGAGACGCGCCGTTGCCGCGTGCCGCAAAACGCGAGTGTGGACTTGCCCGCGCGAGTCTGCCGCGCGGGCAAGTCCACACTCGCGTTCTGCGGCACGCGGCAACGGCGCGTGGAGTGTCGCGTTGTCTCGTTCCATTCGATACTTCTCGTGACAACGCGCTCTCCGTTCTGCCGATTTCGTGTTCTATTGGAAGTGTCTGTGTTTCTTTGCGCTACTGCCGGCCACGCTCAGCCATGTCGGATACGGACGAGGAGCTACTGGTGACTGTGAACACTATAATACTTATTTGTTCTTTACTTGTGCAACGTCGACGTGCCAGAAAGCGGACGAGAAAGTTTTGGGTGCGCCCTATATGGCGGTACAGGGACACTGAGAGCCAGGCGCACACTCTGCTTTCCCGCATGTGCCAGCGGTTGGCGCGCAGCTCTTTTCCTGAAAATCGACGTTCGATTTGTCCTAAAGTCACGCATATCCGCGAACGGTTTCCAAAAACGCCTCCATTGCGAGGCGAATTCTTCGTCGACGTCTCGGTGGTTGTGTGGGAAGGCTTAACAAAAACAGCCCCCTTGACTGGAAATGGCCTCTGAGATTTTACGGCGTGCGTGTCACTGTTCAATCTCTGAGCCCACAGATTATGATTTTTTTGCTTATGCGACAGGTGGCGCCACAACAGCGCGGCTCGCTTCTTATTGGTGCTCGTTTTGCGGCTGCCGCGAAAACATGGGTGGTGGTGGTGAAAAACTTTACTGAGTGATGACAGGAGAGAGTTGGCGACGGCCTTAAGGGCCGGCCTCTCACAAAATCTAGGAGGGGTCCCTAGTCCGGAACCCCTGTGGCTTCTGCTGCAGCACGCGCTCGGGCCACTAGGGCGCGTTGATCCTCCAGGGTCGAGCAGCCGAGCAGGGCAGCCTCCCAGGATCTCTCGGGTAGGGGGGAATGGGAAGGGGTGTGGCGGGACCGCCGGGTTTGATGGGCAGGCCCACACAATGTGGAATGGGTCCGCGAACGGATGGTCACAGTGTGGGCAGGCCCCGAAGAATGCCGGGTTAAAGTGTCTGAGTATGGCCGGGCACAATACCGTGTTGGTGTAGAGACGGAGGAGCCAGCGCTCGTCCGCCGTGTTTAGGCCCGATGCCGGTGGTGGGAATCTGAGCCTGTGCGATTTACAGGGTCGTGATTTCTTTGAAGGATGTAGCCGGATTTGGTGCTGGAACATCAGGCAATGGAGGGTGAGGCGGATCCCGGTAATTTAGTGCGCGGGATGAGGCATTGGCAGCCTCGTTTCCACCTAGCCCTGTATGGCCAGGGGTCCAGATGATTGTACGCGGGTTGGGGCGATCTAGATAGTAGCATCGTTTAAGAATTTGGGCTGCGCGTTCAGTGATGCAACCCCGGATGAGATTTTGGCACGCACTCCGCGAGTCGGTAATGATGATCCGAGATGCGGGGTCCGCTGCGGCGAGTGCTATGGCGACTCCTTCCGCGTGTGTGATGTCGGGTGCTCGTAAGGTGAGCCCTTGAATAGGTACGTTTTGGTGAACAACAGCGGCCATGTACCACCCGCCGTGATGCGGGCCGGATGCGTCCGTGTAGAAGACCCCCGTGCGTGAGCCATAGCGTTGCTGTAGGGCGTTAGCCCGCGCTATACGCCTACCATCGTGGGTCCCCTTAGTCATGTTTTGGGGCAGAGGCGGAATGATCAGGGCACCACGCCAGTCCTCAGGTATCGTGGTCCGCTCTTCTACCGGGTAGGTGTAGGAGATGTGTAAACGGTGTAGGAGGTCTCTCCCAGCCTGCGACGTGCCAAGTCGCAGGTACTGGTTGTTGAGATGAGCCTCTTTAAGTTCCCCGTATATGTTTGTCATGCCCAGGTCTGCGAGACGTTGGTTAGATGTCGAGATGGGGAGGTCAAGGGCACGTTTGTAGATTTTGCGGAGTATACAGTCGAGTGTATTTTCGTCGCATTTACGCAGACGCAGGTAGGGGGTCGAATACAGGATCCGGCTGGTCACGAATGCGTTGGCGAGGCGCAGAGCATCCCTGCTCCGGAGGCCTCCCCGTTTATTCGAAACCCGGCGGGTCATACGGCCCACCTGATCCCCTACCGTACGCAGTTTACGCAGGGTGGTGTTGATCTTGCGGTGTGTGTGGATGAAGAGCCCAAGGACTCTGATTTCATCACGTTCCGGGATAGGCCCGGTACGCAGGGAAAGTTCGATTTGTGTGGTGTCCTTTGGTTTGGGGCGAAGATGCACGTATTCCGATTTGGCAGGTGAGCATTCGAGACCGCAGCGACGGGCGTAGTCGTCTACTACCGACGCTGCTTGCTGCAGGCACGTCTCGATGCTGCCAAGAGATCCCTGGGTTGCCCATAGCGTGATGTCAACAGCGTACAGAGCGTGCTGCACGCCTGGGACATCATTGAGTAATGGAAGGAGGTGAGCCATGGCAAGGTTGAACAGGAGAGGAGAGAGGACCGCTCATTGTGGTGTTCCCCGCGTACCGAGGGGGTACAGGCCATGCTCCTTGTCTTGAATACGGAGGTATGGAGGTATGTCTGCCGTTCCACGAGGAATTGGCGAACATACCTGAAAGCATTATGCTCACAGTTTGTCTGTGAGAGGTGGGTAAGAATGATGTCATGGGTGACGTTATCGAAAGCTCCCTTGAGGTCTAAGGCGAGGACTACCTTGTCGTCACTGGGGTGTTCCGCTGGTTCGATAACGTCTCGGTGTAGTTGCAGGAGAATGTCCTGTGCAGAGCGATGTGGGCGAAAACCGTACATGGTGTCCGCAAAGATGTGTTGGGCTTCCAGATATTCAGAGAGCCTGTCTCGGACCATGCTTTCCATAAGTTTCCCGACACAGGAGGTTAAGGAAATGGGTCTGAGATTGTCAATGTTAATGGATTTGCCTGACTTCGGTATGAAATTAACCAAGGCCGTTTTCCAATCAATCGGTAGGGGCTCACGCCCCTCCCAGATCTGATTGAAATAGTCGAGGAGGTGAAGGTACGCCGAGTCAGGGAGGTTGGCTAAAAGCCTAACCGTCACTCGATCCCTGCCTGGCGCCGTTCCTCGTTTCATTTTTGACAGGGCCGCCTTCAGATCGTGGAGTTGGAAGCAACGGTCCAGGTCAGCGTTCTCCGTGCCTGCATAGGAGTACGCCGGTCCGAGGGGGTCCTGTTGGCGACTGCTGAGATATTTATCTCTTAGCGCTTGTGCCAATTTCTCCGCGTCTCCCGCGTATGCGTGAAGTGCACGCTGTAAGTGTTTTTGTGTTTCTGTGCGTGTTTGACTAGGGTCTATGAGAGCCCTGAAAAGACGCCAGGTGTTACGACTTGACATCTGCGTAGCGGCAGTGTTGCAGCGTTCCACCCAGTTAGAATCGGCGAGCTGGGCCGCGTACTCGTCCCCTTCTTGAGTGAGGGCTGCGATTCGTAGTTTGAGTTTTCGGTTGTGTTTCTGTCGGCGCCAGCGGCGGACTAGGCTGTGCCGAGCCTCCCAGAGGTGCAGGGGGTGGTTGTCCACTGCAGGTGTGGCCTCTGAGAGTTGAACCGTCTGCTCGGTGTGACGAAGTGACGACACGAGGTGTTGAGACCAGGTGGCATAGCCCTGGTGGGGTATGGGGGATCGAATTGGTGTACTCAATCGGAATTTAGTCCAGTCGGGAAGTTTTGCCTGTTGGTAAGGACGGGTAAGGGGGTGTGTTCGGATTGTGGTGAGGATAAGGCAGTGGTCGCTGCCGAGGGTTTCCTCGGTGTTGAGCCAATCTGCGTGTCTGATGTTTTTGATCAGTGTGAGGTCGGGACATGTGTCGCGAGTCACAGAGTTGCCAATGCGTGTTGGGTGTGTGGGGTCCGTCAGGAGGGTGAAGCCCATGGTAGAAATCAGTTCCGCCAATTTTCTACCGCGTCGTTCCTCCCGATGGCAACCCCAATGGGTGCTGGGGGCATTAAAGTCACCTACTATGACTAGTGGTTCCCTGCCTGCAGCCGCGCGCGCTTTGCTAAAGATGTCGGTGTAAGTTATGTTGGGCAGTTTGGGTGAACTGTAAATGTTAAGAATGTGTATGGATGGGTCCTGCTTCCTAAGTGGGAGGAGGGTCACCATAGCACGCGAGTAAGGCGGGTCGCATTCTAGATCCACCAAGTTGGTGGTGTAATTTCGGTGCACGCATATTGCGGTTTGTGCGTCCCTTTGATACACGGTATAATTTTAAGGGCGGCGTGCTCGCCTGGCTCCTGAAGAGCAACTACCGCGGGTAAATCGGGATAAGTTTCTAGGTGGAGCCGGAAAGCAGCCCGCTTAGTACGGGCTCGAAATCCCCGGCAAATCCACTGAAAGATTGTAAGAGGGTCCGAATTAGCGCGGGTACGGCGTGATTTAAGACCGTGGCCCGCCATCTTGGGGATTAGAATTTTGGGTGGCTTCCAGTAGAGCAGAGAGGTCCATAGGCGCTCCGCTGCTCGTTCTGGGGCTATTATCCGGGGTTGCAGTCAAACTGACAGGCTGCCGATCAGCCTCGGCCATATGAGGTAGTGGCCGTTGCATCTGCGATTTATTCACCCGTTTAAGCTTGGTGGTGGGTCGACGGGTGCTGGAAACGATTTGTGGCAGCTGGGCCACTATCATGGCCGGGATGCGGTTGAATACGGTTTGAATGGCAGCAGCGAGTCTATCGTCGATAGTGGTTACTATGGAGGCCATTTGGCCCTCCAGGTGGCTGAGACGCGCTTCAATCGGAGCGAGGAGTGCCGTGCAGTCCCTTTGTTCAGAGGGGGCACTGTCCATCGCTTCCGGTGCTGGCCCGGAAGGTGTCGAGGTAGGAAGTGGGGGCGAGCGGTTCACGAGCGCCTCCATTGCCTGTGTTAGCGAGGCCACTCTGGCCTTAAGTTGCTGAATTTCGATTTGTTCCCGCGAGGGAGTGGGAGGTGTGGGTGGTTTGGGTGGGTTCGGGGGGGGGGGGGTCGGGGTGGGGAGGCTGCCGTACCCGTGCCGCTCACCTGAGGTCCTCGTCGGATGCGAGCAGCCCATGTGAGTTCCCCTTGGGCAGCAGGCTGGAGTCCGGGTGGCGGCGGGTGCGATGTGGAGGAGGTAGGTGGGCCCTGCCTCGATGGAGACCTCTCGGTGGGAGGTCCCGGCGGAGTGAGGCCTCGCTTGGAAGGCCCGGGGGTCCCCGCTCCAGGATGCGGGGGTGGAGGAGATTTGGTGGCAGGAGATGGAGTCACCTGCTGTGAAGCCCGGGTGTCGGGCGGCATCAGCTTCCGTGGTCGCTGGCGTTTGCCTTTCGTGTGGCCGGGTTGGCTCTCCAGTGGATGGGTGGGCGATTTGGGTGATGGCGCCCTGTAGCGCTCCTTACAGCTCCGGTCCCCGGTGACGTGGGGTCCGGCGCAAATAGCGCACTTTGGTGTGCACTCATGAGGTGCGCCTAGCGCCATCCATAAGTGGCACCGAGTTGCCACAGGTGCCGCAGAGGTCCGGTTTAGGGCCAGGGCAGGCGTCGGGGCGGTGCCCAGCAGATCCGCACTGGCTACATGCTGGTATGGTCTTTTTGTACGGATGTACCAGGATTAGCAGGGCATCGTAAGTGACGTACCTCGGCTTGACCTTGCCGGAAAAGGTGAGCCTCACCTTGTTGGTGGTGCCTAATCGCCGGATGTGGAGGATCTCGCCCTCCGGCCAGTAGAGGCGTTTTTCAAGTTCGGCTTTGGAGTCGGTACTACGCACTGTCACCACTACGTAGCAAGAGTCCTGAGTATCCGCGCGTAGGTACCCGAAAAGGGGCACCGGTCCGACTGAGGAGAGAACTCTGAGTTCGCCAATCAGTTTGTCCGCAATAAGCGGGTCTGCGGTGTAGGCCAGGATGAGGTTTTGGTCCCGCGCCATCACTACTGTGACCAGCTGGTTGGCGTTTGCTCCAAGGTGGGCGATGAGCGCGCTGCCGGCTCCGTTCTCGGGGAAAACGGCGGTGAGAGACAATCGAGTCCGCGGTTTGAGGACGACGATGAAATCCGTCGTTTTCGGCTTTGGTAGAGGTTGCCACGTGGGTTTCTTCTTCCCCTGCTGCGGGCCCGCGGAGCGCGTCGCAGGCGACGGGAGTGTTGTGCAACAGGTTTGAGCTGCCGCGTCAGCAGCTGCAATTGCTGCGCCGCTCGCCCGCTCTCGTCTTGCCACCGCGGCAGCAAGCGCGGTGCTCTTAAAGGTTTGGGGCAGCTCCGGTCTGCTGTCCGAGGTCTGGATGGTTGTCCACAGCATACCGTGGGGGTCATATCCGGTGTAAGTGTCCGCCTCAGGTGCGGGAGTAGTTTGGGGACGATTCCCCGTTCTGCCGGGAGGCGCCATAGCTAGTAGGCCTAGCTGGGCCGCCACCGGCGTCGAGATGTAAAATCCCCGAGAAGGTCGTAAGATGAGTCCACTTGCCAGAACGTGGTGTCCAGATGAACCGGATCACATTCCGGAGACGGTGGTAAGGTTTTCCTAGGGGTCCGAAGAGGTGGCTAGCGGTTCCGTGCGAAAAACGACAGAGCCGAAACACTGCAGATCTGATCCGGTCGCGCGCTCGCAGCGCCCCCCTCCCCCCCGCCCCCCCAAAGAAAAAAAAAAACATGGGTCTCGCACCTATTCGCGCGTTTTCCGCGCGTTACTGCCGCTTTTCGTGAATCTTGCCGCGCGCGGCGTGTCGCGCACGTTTTTGTCGCTAGTGTGTACGTCCATACTAGCGACAAAAACGCGCGTGTCGGCGCTCCGCTGTTCGCGTTTCATTTGACGCCGATAGTACATACATACATGCCGCCAGAGACGGCGGCATGTTGCACATGGAGCGAAGCGTCGCAGACAAGTAACACAGAAGCACAACGATGGCGGCAAGCAGAGTCGGCGATCGTCGAAAATCTGATCTGCGGCTCAAGCACTTCGGCTCGTATACATGAATAGTAGAAGGTTCCAGAGTAATTGCTGGTGCCCGCGTGGCTTCCAGAAAGCACTACCCAATTCGCGTCGTGCATACAATCAGATTAGAAAAAGATTCCGTGATAACAGCCTAGGAATGGTCGATTATTTTTTAATTCGATTAACGTTTAATCATTCATCATCTTATGCTTTAATCGATTAATCGCTTTCGATGCAGGGTGTTTCATCTAATAATTGAATAATCGAAGTTTTTGCCGAACACTTGTAAAAAAGGTTGAAACACAGTTATCTACTTTTGTGGCGGCCTATTTTAATGTTTAAGAGGTGGAACCAAGTTTGAAACAAGTGTATAAACGTTTGATAACGTTTACTGTTTAACTTGTTAAAGACTAAATATAGTTGACACTAGTGGTTTTTGAAACGATAAACAATATATGGTATAAAATGGTACTTAGTGCCAAATTAAATAAGAAAAATGGCAATAGTGAAAGGTTAATCCAACAGAAATAGGCAAGAAATTGCAATATGCACAGGAGAAAAAAAGTTACTGGTTTAGAATTTTAAACCACATGCTATTTTCTACAGAGTGAAGACTGACAATTGGCAGGGTTCTTAGGGTGAAACCGACACCTTGTTTGCATGGCCACGCAACCAACATGCGAGGATGGACGCTCGGTCGCTATAGATTTACTGGAATTGATATGAACTCCATCGCTATGTCATATAAATGCGGCGCTCGGCTTGGCATCACTCGAACTTGGAAAAACAGTCGACAGTCACTCTACCACAACGGCCCAATCATTGCTCGTGCGCCGCAATTCCAGTACGATTTTCAAAATTTTAGCGCACGCTTGTCAAAATCACGAAAACGATTAATCGAATAGGTCTAATCGGTTAAGTCGAATACATGAAAGGTGGACATCGATCAATATTAATCGTTTTTCAGGATACACGTAATAAAAATAATTGGTTCATCATTCATCAATATTACGAACCCTAGAACAGCCAAGGGATAGAACTATTGATACATTAGAGAAACTTCTGATACATGCTGGTACATCACGCGTCGAGTGATAACGTTTAACATTTGTTAGCCAATGAAACGCGGTGACCGAAGATAAAGTGAACAGACGACGCACGATATACTGGCGCCATCTCGTAGCGATCGTTGGCACGGCGCTTTTCTCTTTCATCCTTCGCTGTTGTGCTCGTTCGCTCGGTTACGCTGCTGATGCTCGCCGCAGGAACGGGCCATGAAAAGCTGCGTTCAAAGAGCGGACATGGTTTCACATGTGCGGACATCTCTCGGCATGTACGGAGCTGAAAACAGAAATGATTGAGATACCTACAATGTCAGCTAACAAACCCAGCAGCTCCATCAATGAGCCAGTTGTACAGTAAAAATCGCCACATTTCCTTGCATTCCGGGCCCATAGCAGTTCTTGCCCATAATCTTTTCTTCCGTTCAGCGGCATGTGCTTTCAGGAGGAGCCGATAAAGAAAAGAAATGTTTCCAAGCAAGCAGTTTATTCCAAACACAGCTGCTAGTCTCTTGCCATGGGCTGGTCCGGGCGAATCTGCTTTCTGGACGAAGCTCTTTCAGAACTTCTCCAAATCCTCTCCACGTGCGTGCCAGAAGAGGAGAAGAGTCATAAGCCGTTCCCAGCCACATCGAGTCACGTGCAGGATATGTTGAGGAAGCGCCATACTCGGAGCATCGCAGACGTCCTCCACTGCCTGGCGATCAGCTCGAAGTTGGTCAGGCTTGCCAGGGAGTCCTCGCTGCGGTACGCAGACGCTCTGCGACGTAACTGGACGCGTCGCTCCCTTTCCGTCTCTGTGCGAGTCGAGTCTGCGCCATAGTGGACCCTGACTGAATTCAAGGTTTAGCTGAGCTGCTGTTGGAGCAAGAGCCAGAGCTGTAATGAGGCTTGGAGGAATGCTTATATTATTGCCACCAGCGCTGCTCAAAAATAAAGTACGTGTTCTTGAATGCGGGAACACGTACGTATTTCGGGGCATACGCGGTCCACATCCTTAAATAAGATTTAAGCATTGCAAAATGGGCATACAAAGAAACAATTGCGATGGTGCCGCCCTTTTTGCGGCAGTGCATAGCTTCGAGCAAGTTTATTCAGACATGTTCCTGAAGGAGGCGAAATCGGCAACAGCAAAGTCTCTGACAGAGTCACTGATATAGGTACAATGCGTTGATTTTCAGTCTCTGCTGTTCCTAGCTTTCCGCTAAGTAAGGTGCATATGTATCCCACAAACGTTGTGTGAGCTTGAGGCAAGCTTTGAAAATGCGTGCGAGCGCGTAGGAGCACCATCATCAGCCTATATTTTGTGTCCACTGCAGGACGAAGGCCTCTCCCTGCGATCTCCAATTACCCGTAGGAGGATTCAGAAGCGTAATTTTGACTCCAATTTCTACAGCCTCAAGGTTACTTTAATCTTTAGGCAAATTTTAGAGGCACTTGCTTTACAACGTTACATCATTGAGCTCTTCTTTGTATTGTCTCTAGCAGTAGTCTCGGCTACTTAAAAGCTGCGACGTGCAAAATTCAGCTTCAGACCAGCTTTTGGACGTGGCGGTGCTGCAGAAAACGGTCAAGAATTGTTCTGACATTGCTTCGTATTCGCTGTCAAACAATACACATTGTATTCGGCAGAGAATTACTACCGAAGCAAAAAGTTTGCGGGCTTTCTTGGAATGGGAAAGGCCGCGTATCAACACGCTTCACATTCACATATTCGGCCGGGAGTTCCACTTTTCTTGCGTCATCGCTCTTTAGAATTGTTGTTGACCATTCCACCTGCGCAGGCAATTATAATTTCACACCGAAGCAAAGAACACTGGGACAATCGCATTTTACTTGGGAGCGCAGTGTGGGTGTGCGCCAGTCGCATATATCGTTGTACATATGTCGGCGTTCATCGTTAATCACGCCTTTGTCAGGCTCTGGTGGACGTGACCGCATGTAGCTTAACTTTTTTGCGTTAAAACGTTCGCTAACCTGGCTTTTCAGAAACTTGCTACCTATAGCGGGACGCCATAACATCACGAGCATCAACTTTAATGGAAAAAATATCGTTACAGACATGAACACCATGAGATCAGTTTCACCATGAGCATAATTTCTTACCTATGGTACTGGTCGCCTTGCTGACTTCAGATGTGCTGAAAAAGCAATAACATATGCTAGTTATGGTAAAGAAAGAAAAAAAGGAAAGACAGAACCGGGGAGAGAGAGAGATAATAAAGTACATATATTCCGGAATTTTTAAAAATCACCTATGGCAGGTAGCGTAATTCTTGTCCTTGAGCAGGCTTATTCATAGAGGCGGACATTACCAGCTCGAGAAATTGAAACACGTATTTAACTAATTAACAGAAATTCACTAATTAACTTCCTAATGAATTACTTTGTGGCACATATTGCGATTTACGAATTGTTGCCGGGGAGCTTGCAAAGCGTACAAAGAAGGCGTTCAAACACCGTGACGTCTTCTCCATTTCGAGTAAAGGTTCTTTTTTGTATGAGCAAAAGCGCAGACTGAGAGGCATATTGTGAAAACAAAATGAGCTGTCAGCGCTGAAAATGACTCGCGGTCCTTGAATTTCCGAAAGAAATATTACAGCAAAAAGTTGCAGATGTAACTCGAGTGCTCATCGTGTAACTTTTTTTTCTTCGCCCTTCGTCGTTACCTCAGACGCTTCTACGCGACTTAAACGAAAAATTAGGCAGATATCATGCTCTGTGGGCATAGCTTAAAGCGATGCACTTGCCCCACAAGGCATGTGATCTAATGTTTCAACGTTTCGGTTTGTACGTACTTTACTTCCGCACTTAAGAGAGGCGGCCTTTGAGGCCCATCGACCGGACGCGGATCCATCCAAATAAAATGGCTCGCATTAATGTTGAAAGATGAAATGGATCGTTACAAAACACGACCGCAAGTTGCCACGCAATCATGGGGCACCCCTCTTAAGCCCCAACCACAGGCACGCTTCGGCACGCGCCGGCACGCGCCAATGCGTCAAATGCGTCAAACGCGTCAGTCGCCAACGGGGTGACGCGTGCCGGTGCGCGGAGATTTTGCCAGCTGCCGATGCTAGAAAACCAGCGGCGCGAGCCGACGCCACGCCGGCGTCCACCAATCAGAGGCTGCAAACCGTCGCCGGCGTCCACCAATCAGAGTCCGCGAAGCCTCTGGCTGCTACGCCTGATGATGGCCGCCGATGCGAAGGCGCCGACACCAACGATCGTCCGAGTGCTTCGGACGCACGACGCGCGCGACAGTGTTTCCGAAAGACAGTGTTGTCATACTAGTCCGACACGACCCACGACCGTGGGTGGTGGAAGTGCGACGAGAATTCGTGCCGCGTTCGAACAACGCTGCCGAACCCAACCTGCCGGCCCGCTGGATTCCGCCGATCTCAGTGCGATCGTCTGCTAAAACATCCAACCGAATCACGATTGCAGACGATTGCGGCAACGCCTGTGCTTGTTGTATGTATATTTTCTTGTGCTCGAAACGAATGGAAACTTGCTTTCGATGGGCGAAGTCTGGATAATCAGCACTCGTCTACCGCCGATGTTTTTTACATTACGCGTAGGCCTAGCGCGTTCGTCGAGTTCGACCGGCGGTGAACGAGCCCAGCTGAGAAATTCTGCCGAAGGAAATGAAATTTCAGTTACGTTTTGCGCTGCTGTGATTTGAAATATGGCTCTCCTGACTTTGTGCTGTGTGTGGTGTGGTGTAAATGAACTATGTGGAACTTCAGGTGGTCTCGGGACACGAGTTTAACGGGCGAGCTCTGCGCTGTTTCCAGCGGCAAAGATAACTTGCGAAAGCGAAAGACACTAGTAGCCGAACAATGGGAAATACGCGTACATCTTCAGCCATGCCATCCGTTTAGTTGAAAGTGCACTCTTCGATTCGGCATGTGAAATCTAGTTCAGTACAAGTTCACAGTACTCCTTCACTCACTTCTTTCAAGTGCAGGTGTCTTATGGGCTAGTTGGGGATAAATCGCTCGTGCAGGGCTCAAGACCACTGACACACTGAAGGAAACGTGATACAGCACTGTCATGTTTGAGTCTTTGTGTTCTTGTAGTTAAGCACTTGGAAAAAAAATCTGTTTGCACTATGTGCACCCTGAATGCATAGGAGGACCTGCGTCATACAAGACTTATGCATGCTGCTGCTTATACCAGGATTGCTTCGATGACTGCTTGACAAGCAGCACGTACTGAGTCAGTGAAACTGTAATTGGCTTTTGATATTTTTTTTGTTTTGTTTACGGAAAGAGCAGATGGTGTGAGTGTATGCATTGCAGGGAAGGGGTAAAGGTGTCATCAGGGCTTTGCGCAGTCGGTATGTTTAAGCTGCCCAAATCTCTTCAGCTTGCACTAAAATGCATCTCGCTGTGATACTATAAACTGTAGTCGGGAAAAAGAATAACTCAAAACCAAGTTCCTTATGCATCTTCGCGGAATGTGTTTAATTCACTAGTTAACCCTTGCACTGCAACATTATGCCAATACGCAGCGCAGCATATGCGCTTGAAATAAATACATTTTGTAAAGGTGGACGACTGGGCCTACAATAACAAACTTTGTGTTAGCACTGAAATAAGTGCTGCCATGCATATCAGCCACACCACAACCTCTGTGCACCCAACCTACTTCCTCGGTGGCACCCCCATGAAGACCGTTCGGGCCCTTCCCACCCTGGGTGTAATATTCAGCCCTTCTCTCGACTTTTCCGCACAAGTCACTAGGCTCGTCGCATTCTGGGATTTGTGACCTGTCTCTCCCTTCCCTGGGGACCTGAGGTTTTCAAAGCACCCTACACTTCTCTCGTACCACCACAGCTTGAGTACTGCTAATCAGGTTAGTCCCCTTACCAAACTCATCTCGCTGACAAACTTGAGCTTGTTCAGCGCCGGGCAACGGGCACCCTCTACTCCCATCTTTTCTATCGTCGCAAGCTCATGCCAGCCTACAAGGATCACCTCAAAGCCCTTAAGTGCTGCACCCTGCAATACCAGCGCAACATAGCACTTGTTCGTTTATTCTGCAGGGCGCTGTGTGGCTCTCTGGAAACACATATATTTCTTCTTCTGTCGATCTGAACACGCCATCAGGACAGCCTGAGCCCCATGACACCTGTACAGTCCAACGCCGCAGCTCCATTCTTATACAGAGCTTTCTCTTTATTAGGACTCCCATTCCTTGCGACCGTAGTGAACCGGCACTCCTGTGTACCGTCGACTTCCCAGTTGTTGCCCTGTATGTGCTTGTGACGTGTTCTGCAAGTGAGCAAGCGTGTTTATGTGTGTGTGTGTGTGTGTGTGAGCGAGCGAGCGCGTCATCTAGAGCAAATTCCAGCTGTAGATGGCAGACTATCAGACGCTCTAGCGTACAGGCATGAGCCTTACTTTTTAGCCTTGCGAGCTGTCTAGAGTGCAATGGTGCGGCTAAGATTATTATTATTATTATTATTATTATTATTATTATTATTATTATTATTATTATTATTATAATGATCCCTACAACCCCATTGATAGTGTTGAAGCCAGCATGACACATAATTCAAAATATTTTTGGAGCTTCGTGCGCTGTCATTCTTCTAAAGAAAGCGCCAAAGAGGTGTCTTCTTGATGAAAATGGTGATGATGTCTTGAACACTGTTGATGCCTTTGCAGAACATTTTTGTTGTGTCTATGGTGTAAAGGATGCTTCAAGTAACCTCCCTTCTCAGCCTGGCACAGTGTTTATGCTATCAGTCAATGAAGACCTTGTTTTCAAGGGTATGAAGTGCCTCAAACCTTCCCTTTGTTGTGGTGTTGATGGTAGTCCTCCCACACTGCTTAAGACGTATAGAAGCGTCCCTGTTGTCCGAAGCATCTTCCATAGTTCCCTAAAGTCTAGCATATTTTTTAGCACTTGGAAGGTAGCATGGATATTGCCCGGGCACAAATCGGGTGCTGCGAGTTCAGTTACTAACTACCGGCCTATATCTATCTGCTGCATTGAGTCAAAAGTGTTTGAATCGGTATTGCATTCCCTGCTTTCTGTTAGTGCTAAGAACATTTTAATAGATGGACAGCATGGCTTTGTATGCAGACGACTTAAGGATATTTAAGACTGTAAACAGTGTTCACGAGTGCATTGACCTCCAAAAAGACATTTTCTCACTCTCAAGCTGGTGCAGAAACAATAATGGTATGTACTCTTCAATGCTTTCAAAACTATGGTATTAAGTTACACGCGCAAAACACACCATGTACAATTTTCATATGCCCTTCGGGATGCTCCACTACCCAGGGTCGATGAAATCAAAGATCTTGGTGTGTACTTCGACAAAACACTAAGCTTCTGTTCACACATTAAATATGCTCAACGTGCCCTTCACGCTCTTGGAATTGTATGTCGTATATTGCATGATGACCACTCACCTGTTCTGTTTCTGAAATCGTATGCTGCTGTGTGCCTTCCACTACTAGAGTATGTCTCTGTAGATTGAGGTACACCGTGCAAATCTAATTCTGACCTCACTGAATGCATCCAGAATAAATTGATATCTGTCTTCAAGCACCACTTTTGCCATTCTGTCGACCATAGTCCAGCACTCTCAAATGTACCTCAACTCACACCTCTAGACACCCTTACACCTCACCCCTTCGATTAATGAAGTTGTTAGTCACTCATCCAAGACTTATTTAATCATGCCTTTTCGTTCCTGTATAAGGTGGTCCATGGCATTATACTTACCCAAAGCTGCGCAATTTTTCGTGCTGCAACAGCATACCAGGTAAAATTCTGCATTCTCTGCCTGGCCTTGTTCCAATAAAGACTGTCCTATATATGGCTCGATTCCAAAAAAATAATAAGAAGTGTGCCTGCATTGACATATTTCAGAGTTCATTTCCTATGTATTGTATACATGTAGATAATCATGTTGTATGATTAACTGCAGTTTACGCTTCCTTGTTTTCTTTTTCCTTATATGTTTCTCAATCTCGCATTGTTTTGTCTTCCACATTTGTGTTCTCTGTACATTTTGTCTCGCATATTGCTTTTTAAGTGCACCAGTCAGAGGCCCTCTAGCTGTTTCTGGGCCCTATAATAAACATTTGATTGATTGGTTATTGTTACTGTAATATGAAATTGATATTTAAATATGTACTAGTATATTAGTTTAGTTCAGTAGCTTTTTTGCAATATTATTATAGTGTGACAGTTTTTGAAAGCATCCATTAAGTGTAATAAAACACTGCTTGATCATATGCATTGCGCCATTAATTTATTCTGGGGTTTAATAATGGTTGGATGCCATGTCCAGTGTTGTGCAATAAAATAATATGGCACAGCAATTGTTACATGCCTCACAGAACAAATTGAATGTCTTTCTCAATCAAAACATCATTGTAGGCTGAAAACAATAAACAAACTGGTATTTCTTGCTTTTTTTGTGGCGACTTGAAGTGTATAAAATAAAAATTAAATTAAATTGTGGGGTTTTACGTGTCAAAACCAGTTCTGATTATGAGGAACGCCGTAGTGGGGGACGCCGGAAATTTGGACCACCTGGGGTTCTTTAACGCGCTCCTAAATCTAAGTACACGGGTGTTTTCGCATTTCGCCCCCATCGAAATGCGGCCGCCGTGGCCGGGATTCGATCCCGCGACCTCGTGCTCAGCAGCCCAACACCATAGCCACTGAGCAACCACGGCGGGTAAGTGTATAAATTTTAAAAATAACCTATTTACACATATTTTTTTTCATATTATGCAAATGAGCTGCCCCATACACTTCAATAAGTGCTTCAAGAGTACGAATAAGTGCTTCAAGGCCTCCCGATGCGGTGTTGATGCTTCAAAACAACCTAGAAAAATTAAGTGTTCCATGGGGAAGATTAGACAGAAACAAGAATCAGGAGACAAGCTACGAAACTGGTAAAGTTTGGCTGTTCTAAATGTCTCTTTGTGTAGTGCCTCATAATCAGAACTGGTTTTGGCACGTAAAACCCCAGAAAGAAGAATGTCTCTTTGTGAGCGCCACAAGTGTTTCAATTCTTTTTTTTCTGATTTTCTCAGAACCCACTTACACGTTTCATTCATGCACCAACAAGCATAATTATATTGTTACGTAAAACGACACAAGGCGAGACTATTTACACTGTATTTACACTAGACAGACACAGTAGCCAAGATGGTGGACAGCCACCAGCACCCGACAGAACCGTCTTCTTTGTCGTCTGCCCCTGGCAGAATGTGTCTCTCGTAGCATTACCCCCGGCGGTGGAAGCGCCGTCTCGGCGAACTTCAAACATTGTCGTCAGAAGGAGGGTGGTATGCTTTCAGTCTGCTGACGTGAACAATGTCACTGGGAGCGATCGCAGGTGGCAAAGTGGGAGAGACGGGAACAATCTCGTAGGTGACGTCCGTGACCTGGCGGATGATTCGGTAAGGACCCGTGTACCGAGATAACAACTTCTCGGATAGGCCCACACGACGGAATGGACACCACAGGAGAACTAAGGCACCGGGTGAGAAGCGAACGTCATGATGCCGGCTCTCATAGAGGCGCTTTTGGGTCGCTTGCGAGGCCGACAGCCTAGAGCGGGCGATCTGACGCGCATGATCGGCACGAGCGATGGCATCACGTGCATATTCGCGAGGCGGCGCGGCAGTAGCCGGAAGTAGGGTGTCCATTGGCAACGTCGGTTCACGGCCAAAGAGCATGTAAAAGGGTGAATAACCGGCGGTATCGTGACGCGATGAATTGTAGGCGAAGGTCACGTAAGGCAGCGCCAGGTCCCAGTCACGGTGGTCGGAGGAAACATACATTGAGAGCATGTCCGTGAGGGTGCGATTTAGGCGCTCGGTGAGGCCATTTGTTTGAGGATGGTAGGCGGTGGTCAACTTGTGCTGCGTTGAGGAGGAGCGCAAAAGATCGTCGATTACTCGGGATAAAAATGCAGGGCCTCGATCTGTGAGCAATTGGCTAGGGGCGCCATGGTGTAGAATAACATCGTGGAGCAAAAAATCGGCAACGTCAGTAGCAGTGCTGGTGGGGAGCGCTCGAGTGATTGCATACCTGGTCGCATAATCGATAGCAACGGCGACCCACTTGTTTCCGGATCTTGACTCAGGAAAGGGACCGAGAAGGTCTAAACCAACACGGAAGAATGGTGCGGTCGGGATGGAGAGTGGTTGAAGTAGACCAGCAGGGGGTGCAGCAGGACGTTTCCGACGTTGGCATTTATCGCAGGAGGTCACGTAACGTCGAACAGACCGGGCGAGACCACGCCAAAAGAAGCGGCGCCGGACACGGTCGTACGTGCGGGATACTCCAAGGTGACCAGCAGTTGGTTCGTCGTGAAGCTCATGCAGGACCGTTGAACGCATATGTTTAGGCACAACGAGAAGCAGCTCAAGGCCATCGGACTGGACGTTACGACGGTAAAGTGTGCCATTCACTAGGACGAACATGTGCAGTGAGGCGTCGTTAGGTGCCGATTCCAGCCGGTCAATGAGCGATCGCAAAGAATCATCACGGCGTTGTTCGTCACCAATCTGGAGAAACTGATACATGGACATAACGCAGGGGCTATGTTCGATTTCCGATCCGTCTGGTTGGTCAACAGGGTAGCGGGACAAGCAGTCCGCGTCCAGATGGAGGCGGCCAGACTTGTAGGTAACTGAGTAAGAGTACTCCTGAAGGCGCAGCGCCCAACGACCAAGTCGTCCAGTAGGGTCCTTCAGTGAGGAAAGCCAACAGAGAGCGTGGTGATCTGTGACAACACGAAAAGGGCGGCCATACAAGTAAGGATGGAATTTCGAAACCGCCCAGACAAGGGCAAGACATTCCCGTTCCGTAATCGAGTAATTGCGTTCAGATTTCGAAAGGAGACGACTTGCGTACGCAATAACACGATCAATGCCGCGTTGGTTTTGGGCTAAAACTGCACCGATGCCGTGGCCACTAGCGTCTGTGCGTACTTCTGTGGGAGCAGCTGGGTCAAAATGGGCAAGAATAGGTGGAGTCGTTAGGGCGGCGATGAGCTCAGAGAAGGCGTTAGCTTGTAGAGGACCCCAACAAAACGGGACGTCTTGCTTGAGAAGGTCAGTGAGTGGACGTGCGAGCGCCGCAAAGTTTTTCACGAAACGGCGAAAGTAGGAGCACAGCCCCATGAAACTACGAACGTCATGGACAGATCGAGGCACGGGGAAATTCGTGACAGCGCGTACCTTCGCTGGGTCTGGTCGGACACCGGAAGCGTCAACGAGGTGGCCCAGCACAGTAATTTGACGAAGAGCGAAGTTGCACTTCGAGGAATTGAGCTGGAGGCCAGCTCGTTGGAAAATTGCTAGAATGGTCGAAAGCCGCTCAAGGTGTGTTGCGAAAGTGGGAGAGAAAGTTATCACGTCGTCCAGGTAACATAAACACGTCGACCATTTAAATCCTTGAAGCAGTGTGTCCATCATTCTCTCAAAGGTGGCTGGTGCGTTGCAGAGACCGAAAGGCATGACCTTGAATTGGTAAAGGCCGTCAGGGGTCACGAAGGCGGTCTTCTCGCGATCCAGGTCGTCTACAGCGATTTGCCAGTAGGCAGATCGAAGGTCCAGGGATGAAAAGAAGGTGGCACCATGGAGGCAGTCGAGGGCGTCGTCGATACGTGGAAGAGGGTACACGTCCTTCTTGGTGATTTTGTTGAGGTGCCGATAATCAATGCAGAAACGCCAGGAGCCGTCTTTCTTCTTTACTAATACGACGGGGGAGGCCCAAGGACTAGATGATGGTTCGATGATGTCCTTCGCAAGCATTTTCGCCACTTCTTTTTGAATACATCGCGCTCTGATGCGGACACACGGTAAGGTCGACGGTGAATGGGCAAAGAGTCGCCAGTGTTGATTCGGTGGGTGACAATCTTAGTCTGACCCAGGGGTCGATCACGAATGTCAAAAATGTCGCTGTATGAGGCCAAAACCCGGCAGAGAGCGTCGGCCTGGTCAGGAGAAAGGTCTGATGCAATCATTTTGCGAAAAATGCTGTCGTCAGAAATTGGTGACCGGGAAACTTCAGCTTCTTCAGGCGCAGTTATGGCGACAACCTTGACGTCATGGTCTGTTATAGCGGTGAGGTGGGCAAGTGACATCTTGTGGGGCAACACTTGAGGGGTCAGACCAAAGTTTAGTAGCGGGAGGAACACACAGTTATCAGCTAATGTCGCGATGGTATGTGGCACAGTAACATTGCGCGTCAGGCGTACGTCAGTAATCGGAGTGACGATATAGTCGCCGTCAGGAACGGGTGGGGTCGATGACAAACACACGTACGTAACGGCTCGAGGCGGTAGGCGAACAAAAGCGGTGGGGCTTAAGCGGCTGACGGTCGTTTCGCAGGCATCTGATAGAAGAGGAAGATCGAGACAGAGTGTTTCAGAGGAACAATCAATTAAGGCCGAGTGTGCCGAAAGAAAGTCAAGGCCAAGGATAAGGTCATGGGGGCATTGAGCAAGGACGGCAAAAAGTACGACAGTGTGACGACCGGCAATGCTAACACGGGCGGTGCACATTCCGATCACTTGAACAGCACCACCATCGGCAACACGTATTATCTGTGTCGTAGACGGCGTCATAATCTTCGTCAGGCGGCGGCGTAAAGGGGCGCTCATAATAGACAAGTGTGGACCAGTGTCGATGAGGGCGGTCATAGGAACATTGTCGACTTTGACTTCTAGAAGGCTATGGTGAGTGGGGAGAGTCCGCAGAGGATTTGCAGGGGACGACGGCATTGCAGCTTCACCTCCATAAGCTGCACTATCTAGTTTTCCGGTGGCGAGCGTCCAGAGAAGGACGGCGAGGAAAAGCGGCGAGGCTGCGGAGAGCGGGACTGGCGGCGTTGTGGCGACGGGGAGCGGGAGAAGCGGCGAACAGGAGCAGTGGCGTCAGAGGGAAGAGGCTCGTGGGAGGACGACGAGTAGTAAGTAGGGGAACCAGCGGCTGGACTTCTAAAAGGAGTAGAGTGCATGGAGGTCTGGCGAGATGCGTAGGTCCAACGGTGACGGCAATAACGAGCAATGTGCCCGGCTTGATGACAGGAGAAGCAGATGGGCTGATCGTCGGGCGTTCTCCATTCCGCAGGGTTGCGGAAGGAGACAGGAGAGGTGTAGGATCGTCGAGCAGGTCCAGAGGAATAAGGCTGAGCGTCAGGACGAGTCAGTGGGCACGCCGATGGAAGGCGGAGATTGGCAAACTCCTGCCTTACTACAGCTTGAATGAGGGACACTGATGGCGGCGTTGGGTCACTGGCGTGGGATGTAAACACGGGTGGTGGAATAGGTGCAGGACAGGCAGCTTCAATCTCGCGACGAACAATACGGGTAATGTGGTCACAGGTTGGCGGCAGGCGAACGGCATCACACGATGAACTTGCAGCTGTATTGGGCAGCCGGGTGAATCTCTGGGTTATACGGCGGCTCTTGGCATGTTCAAACCGCCGACACTCTTTGATGATTGTGTCGACGGTATCAACGTTGGTGTACACGAGCAGGTTAAAGGCATCGTCAGCGATACCTTTGAGCACATGAGAGACCCTCTTGGACTCAGGCATGTGCTCGTCAACCTGGCGGCAAAGAGCGATAACGTCCTGGATGTAAGAGACGTATGACTCGGAGGATGTCTGTGCACGAGTCGCAAGTTCATTCCGCGCAGCATGCTGCCGGCCAGTGCTGTCACCGAAAAGGTCGCGTATCTTCTCTTTGAAAGAGTCCCAGCTTGTAATGTCCGCCTCGTGCGTCTCGAACCACACCCGTGGTGGGCCATCGAGGTAAAAAAGCACGTTGGCGAGCATAAGGGTCGGGTCCCACCTGTAGCTGGCGCTGATCCGTTCGTAAAGGTTGAGCCATTTGTCGACGTCAACCCCATCCTGGCCGGAAAAGACGCCAGGATCATGAGCAGGAGGCAGAACGATGTAGGTGGGAGCCACGGGAGGGGCAGCGGGTGAAGACGTTGTGCCTGCACTGACTGACATGGTCGGAAGCGTGATGAAGCGGCCGTTGCGGAGCTCCGTGATGGAAACAGGGAACCTCCACCACAAAGATGTTACGTAAAACGACACAAGGCGGGACTATTTACACTGTATTTACACTAGACAGACACAGTAGCCAAGATGGTGGACAGCCACCAGCACCCGACAGAACCGTCTTCTTTGTCGTCTGCCCCTGGCAGAATGTGTCTCTCGTAGCAATATTTATAATACAGATTTTTCACTGATGTTTTGCGTAGTTCCTACGTAGTTCTTAGGTAATTCTTATATAGTTGGCTGTGCAACGAACTACAAAAAATGAGATCGTACGAGAGCTATTGATGTGACATGCCATGCTCGTGCAGGTGTTTGAAAAGTGATCTTGCAGACGACAACGCGAACGCAGTTGCTGATGTCGATGGCTTGTGCAGTTTATGCATGTTACTTCAAGGAAACCGTTGCGGCAGGCGTACATTCATTAATCAAACGTGTTTTTTTATATCTAAAATAGCACACAGATCACTAACTTATTGTTTCAAGCTCAGTTTACAGAAGGCTGTTTTAGGCCGCACTAGGACGGTTGAAGACAAAATGTGGCAGTTTTGCCCGAAAGGCGAAGCATCAATTGCGATAGCAAATTGGTAGAGAGCTATTCGGAGTAGGGATAGTACTTTTATAGGCTGCATAAACTTGGACACATTCGCTTTCTAACTGAATTGACAAGCGTGGTGTCATCGCGCACAAGCAAACATGAATAGATCACACTGAATGACCGCAGACAACGACTGTCAAAACGCTGGCGCAGCCGCTGCAGCGGGCGAAGAATCGTGCGGTCTATCGCTTCAACGGAAACTGAGCGGCGAATGCACAGCGCATACAAAGGTCAGAGCCGTGTGGAGATAAGAGACGGTGCGGGCCACCGTCACCACAGCCAGTGCGAGCGTATTTGTTGGCAGAGTAGCAGCTGCTCCCCCCTCCCTGCCGCGCTGCATACCGCGTTTTTTGCTTTTGCGTGAGAGATTGCGTCGCCAGTTCCCCTTGCGCTCGGTTGCAAGATACGCATTTGGTGCCCTAGCACAGCGTCGCCCCGCCTCCCTCCCCCCCTATACCCCCAGGGCCTTTCGCGCGACGGTCGTGTTTGCTTTTCGCCGTGCGTTGGCTCTCCGTGATAGCGCGCGTCCCCCGCGCGCTTTCACTCGCGCATACGGCGCGCGGCGACGATTTTATCGCCCTTGGAATCTATACGGAACCTAACGGCGACGGCGACGCCGACGGCAGAAATCCGGTTGAAGTGTCCATATAATTGCTATCGCAATAAAAATGTCGCAGTTTCGCCCGACAGGCGAAGCATCGATTGCGATAGCAACTTAGTAGTGAGCTATTCGGAGTAGGGATAGTAGTTTTATGGGCTGCATAAACTTGGACACATTGGCTTACTAACTGAATCAACAATCGTGGTGTCAGTGCGCACAAGCAAACATGAATAGATCACACTGAATGACCGCCGCCAACGACTGTCAAAACGCTGGCAGCAAGCGCAGGTTCGCGCGGTCTATCGCTTCAACGGAAACTGAGCGGCGAATGCACAGCGTATACAAAGGTCAGAGCCGTGTGGAGATAAGAGACGGTGCGGGCGACGGGCACCGCCGGGCAAACTGCAAAGGAGGAGTTGTTGGCAGAGAAAAAGCTGCCCCCCCCCTCCCCTCCTCTTCCCGCTTTGTTGCTTTCGCGTGGGAAATTGAGTGGCAAGATACGCCTTTGGTGCCTTGTGGAGATAAGAGACGGTGCGGGCCACTGTTACCCGGCGGGGCGGCACAGCGCCGCCCCGCCTCCCTCCCTCCCATACCCCCACGCGACGGTAGCGTTTGCTTTCCGCCGAGCGTTCGCTCTCCGTGATAGCGCGCGGGGGAGTTCGCCCTCCGTGATAGCGGGCGTCCCCCGCGCACTTTCGCTCGCGCATACGGCGCGCGGCGACGATTTTATCGCCCTTGGAATCTATACGGAACCTCACGGTGACGGCGACGACGACGGCGACGGCAGAAATCCGGTTGAAGTGTCCATATAATTGCTATCGTAATAAAACGGTCAAGCAACAATGCACCGCAGCCGAGGTGCGAGCGCCGGCACGCGTCAGAGCTAGTATACTGTGGTTGCGCGCCATTTTCCTCCAGCCGACGCGAAGCGACGCGTTCGCTTGTCGGCGCGCGCTGAAGCGTGCCGACGCATGCCTGTGGTTGGGGCTTTAGGCCCTCGTTCCCGCGTCGAGCGTCGGTGTTCCCGGCGTAACCGAGCGAACGAGCGCAGCGGGGGATGAAGCAAGCGGCGAGAGAGCGAGTATCAAAGCGGAGGAGGAGGTTGCCGCGGAAGCATGAGGCGTAGAGCGGAGGATGAGAGTATGGTGGAAGCGCGAGAATAAAAGCGCAGTGCCACGCAAGATGCGCACTGCGGCGACGATAGCTACGAGATGGCGCCAGAGTAGAGCGCGTCGTCTGTGGTGGCTGCTGTGAATCGCGTCCACGCGTCACCCCCATGCTGCTTCTCTAGATCTTCCAATTAGCGACGCAGTGGCGCCAAATTTCGCCAAACGTGCTGCACGAGACAGATGGTCAGCGCCAGCCAATATATCGCGAAGTGAAAACACGTACAGAGCAGCGCTCAAATGTTCTGTGTCCGTGATAGAACGAATACACTCAGCACGCGTGCACACCCCTACGCAGACGCGCTCGCGCCACTCGACTGTCTCGGGCCCGGTACATAAAAAGTACCTTATTCGGGCCAGTGAAAAGCTCGATGAGATCCCCGCTCAGGCGTCACCGAGAATTTTAACTGCACATTAAGTGGGCTAGCTATCGCTTTCGCTGTAAAGAACGGAAAATGTGACGCAGGAGAGACCAGTAAAGGAACACAACAGGACGAGTGCTGTGCCGAAAGCAAACAAACATGGCGTGCGTATGCGTTGAGAGGGAGGCATACTAGGAGAAGAAATAACAGTTCTCAGTAGCTACATGCTCCTGTGATGCAGTCATTTCGGCGCTATACGTTTTTCGCTATCAACAAACCCAATAAAAATTGCACTTTCACTATAATAGATGACTTCGGACGAAGCTGCGAATTTTTTTAAGAGACGGGCTACACTGCACGAACCCACTGCGATTGCTCAGTGGCTATGGGTTTCTGCTACGGAGCACAAGGTCGTCAGTTCGATTGCCGGCCGCGGTGGCTGCATTTCGATGGGAGCCGGAATGCAGGAACGTCCGTGTACTTCGATTTACGAGCGCGTCAAAGATTTTCAGGTGTTCAAAATTAATCTGGAGCTCGTCCAACTGCAGTGTCCCTCATAACCCACTTTGAAGTTTCAGGACGTTAAACTTCACAATATATTTATTCGCTCACCGAGCTTTTTGGCGAGTCCAGCGCCAGGATGGTGGTGGTGGTTGTCAGCGGCTGCCGCCCACACGCTCTGGTCAAACGAATCGCTGATGAAGCTGTCCAGGGCGCAGTCGTCGTCGTCGAAGTCGTCGGTGGAGCATCCGGTTGAAACGTCGGCGGTGGTGGGTCGCCCCAAACGTGAGCCGCCGGGTTGGCTGGCGCGCAACTGGTCGCCGTCGGTGTGCCAGGACCCAGGCCGGGAAAGATTTGCACCGCACGACCCCGAGCAGCGTTTTAACATAAATCTGCAATGGGAGGAGCACCCTGCGGTGAGATGTTATCAGAGCGAGATGTCAGTGGAACAATGGCACGTGAAGTGGGTGCGAGAAGTTCCACGGATTGGGTCCGCGTTGCTCAATGCATTGGGTTGAATTTTTTATTTTTTATTTAATAAATTGACACACCGGGCACACCGTGGGTGCTGGTTAAGGGGTTGGGTGAAGACAGGTCAGCCTAAAGTTGTACACTATGATCCTCGTGAAACAACTAGTCATTCTTTTTACTGAAGTATAAGAAGCAGAGTGAACCATAAAAGTTAAGTTGAAGGGTTTAACCACCTACTGCACCTATTGTTTTTGAGATTTCCTTTAAATGCAGAAGTATTACGCCGGGTATAACATTGAAATCTGCACTGGAATGCACAGAGTGTCGGAAGGAACCGAATTTAAAGAGACTTTGCTCGCAAACCGATCTTTGCATTTGATGTGGTTGGAAAATAAACTTTAGCGTGAAAATACAGTCTGGGTCCGCGAAAAAAAAGGAGGCCTAGTCGTAAGTCAGGCTTAGAAGTCTGAGGTGTTCGAGCAGGAAGGATTGTTTATTGTTAAAGAAATACAGGCCAACTTGTCTTTGCGAATTTAGCGTCAGATCGGCGTCACCGGCGAAGAAGTTATAACTATTGATTTCACAATTTTATCGCAGGCGCGCCATTTTTGTGCAAGAAAAGCGTAGTGCAGTTGTCGGGTTGAATGATTGATTATTTTCGATTGCAATGTACTCTTACTTTTATTACTGAGCAATTATATAGAGCCAGAACTTTTGAGAAGCTCCACTGCAAAATCGTTCAAATGCATGTTTGAAAAATACGCGCGTAAAATGTCGCCATGTGGAAAAAATTGCCTGCTTTCGCAGCTATTGTTTTGTAGCCACATTACTTCTTCGTGTGCACTCGTTTTATTCTCGGGCGATACGTTTTGAAATGATTACAGGAATATGTCCGCTCATAAACTGGCTTTGCCGTCTTGCAGAGCAAGAGATGCTTTCGCTCACAGAGTTCTATAACATAGCAAAGCAGGCTTTACAGGGGACATTTGAGCGACGGCGCGGCTTTGCAAGCCAGCTGTCCCTCCTGGCCAAGTCCGAGCTTCCTGTGTAAAGGAACGGGAACAAATTACCTCTAATCACTGAGCGGATTCAATAAAGCCTGTTGAATAGAAACAACATGAACAGTTGATCCTATTCTGTGTATTAATCGGGGAACGCAAGTGCTGCAACACAGAAACTATATTTGTATTCACGAACACGTGTAAGTTGAGTTTTTCAACGCCTGCTTGCTGTGAAGCTGCGATGATACAAAATGGCGTTTCAGAGAACTTAAATTCGGTACTTATTTTGCAATATTCGCAGCGACTGAGGTGCTTGCGTGCTCAGTCTTCGACGACACGGTATTTTGAACGGAGATTGGCGCCGCGGCTGTTCGATTTCGTTCTCGCATGGAACCTTTGGTGGCCATTCATGAAAGACTTCGTCGCCATGTCTCCAGAATAATTGCCACCCGCAACTTTTGGGATGAGACAAGACGGCACGCTGCAAGGCTCAGCCGCATACGCCACCGCCTCATTCTGGTGGATGGCTCGCGGCTGGTAATATTGCGTACAAACAGGCCTTATTGTTTTACAGCTAGAACGCGTGTACCGCCTCCCGAATGCTCAGTGTGTGTATCGTCGGAGGTGCTTCACCCAACTTTCGGATTCTCGGCAACGTGCTTCTCGTTAAGTGTCCGGTAACTTGGTTACCGTCGCCTCAAACGTTTCATCTTGTATACGTCGGCAAAGTCGCTGTCATTCGTCAAGGATTCCATATGTTCAACCGCAAGTCGTGCGCATGTGCTGGAGTTGCGGGGCGTTCGCATAATTTTTTGGCTTCTCGCACCCTGTGATAATTCGTAGGAGCGCCGGCCGGTTGCTTGACCGACCCAGGATATAGTTCTCTATAAACATTTCAATAAAGTAGCGGGCAAGCAACATGTTATTACACACTCGAACGCTGTCACTTACTGACTACCTTACAAAAACTTCAAGCTGGGCTAGCAGGTTCACGATTCTAAGAGTCCTAATCTTCTTAAACGCACGCGTTTTCTCATTCAGTTCAACCAGTCCAGCATTGTCCTCGTCAACTTTGTGCTTATATGTCTGTTTCTTCTGCTCGCCGCAGTCGTAGAATGGCTGATTACTCGCTTTTAATCTACGTTAAGTGGTTACACTTCGCATTCACGATAAGTCCTCAGCCTTGACTAAAAGACATGTATAGCACACAACCATTAAACTTATAGCACCCTAATGACTGCGTCTTAATTGCGATGGTCGCTCGACTGCAAGAGTTTCTTGGCGCGCAAAGGATTTCAATTCCCTGATTCAATATGCTGAATTTCCTGACACACTCGTAACTTGGGCTAAATGTAGACGAGCAATTAAGGGCTTTGTACGGCGACATATCAACCACTCCTGTCTCATTCGAAGCGGATACATTGGCTGCGAAGAAATTTTGTTATATATATATTTTTTTTTAATACGAACAGGTATTTTGAAAAGTTTACGATTCGATGTACATGTACAGCTTACCAACCGTCGTGGTGCTCCAGTAGGCACTATAGGTACCACTGTAAACCTGTGTTTAACCTGTCACAATAGACGTCGCCGCCACCCATTATCTCGGGCTTATGCAAGTGTCGCGCACACTCACGCACACACACAAAGAAAGCCAACACCTAGGTACTTAAAGCGACTTCCAGCAGAAGTATACATGCGCAACATCTTAGACATAATGAATGTTATAAACTTTAGCGTTTCTTTTATTTCACAGGCAAACAGGGATCCAGTATAACGCCTAACGCTTATAGGTATTAACGACGCATTAGCGTCCATATCTTAATCCCCCATGTTTAAGCTGTCACGAAGCGCTTCTTTAGCGATGGGACGAAACTGTACGTAATTCGTCATTAGTGATAGTGCTAGGTTGCGAATGCGCTAGCGGTCTCAGCTCCAGCCGACGATGCAACTTGACCGCGCCCAGTGTTCCGTTTGATTCAGAAAGCTATTTTGCGCACGTGCTATGTAAGCAAGCCAATCCTGTCGGCTTTCCGCGCACTTGCCTCAGCGGTGGGCAGCGAAGGCTGTCGCCGTTAGGAGACTGCGACCTCCTGCCGCGTAGATGCAGCTCCCGAGACGACAAGCTGCGGTCGGGACCGTGGTAGACCCACTTGTACGGACGGCAGCATGATGTCGTTAGTTTTGCCATCCTGCGGAAATGGAAGTGGAAATACGTACTCGCGAACCCCCCCTCGTTGTTTTCACGAACTCTAGCGAAAACAACAGCGCCGCGCGGAACACAGATAACAGAACCGGGGGCCACTTACCCGTGCAGCCGCTGGTAGTTTGAGGTCAAGGACCTCGAACAAACTCATTCAACAAACGACGTCAGCAACGTCGCACAATCACCGTCTTCTGTCACCTTTACCACCACCACCTTTGCCATGCATATTAGCATTAGCAAGACGGTTTTGGTGCTATTCCCTATTTTTTCAGAGCGCAAAGACGCCGGCCGGAGTTCACAGGAAGGTTATCACATATACCTGGCACATGTTATCCGACGAAACCAGGGCGCAGTGCTGGCGATTATCCAGCGTAGTGTCCGTACATTGTCGATATTACGGATGCGCACCTGCATGAAGGCGACCGACTCTCTGGAGGGCACCACTGTCCGCAGGGGACTTTTGTCAGTGTCAGGAGGCAGCAGAAGGACAGGGCGGCCACGATCACCGGAATCACACGGACGCCACGTACATTGCGCACACATACGAGCCTTGAAGCCGACGTTATGGCGCCGCAACCGAAAGAAATGGGAGCACTTGGGAAAGCTGGTGTAGATATTAAAGTCGGCGCAGAGGAAAAGACACTGCCACAGATGCAGAAGTCTTATCCAAGTCACTCCAGCATATGGATGGGATGGCGCGATTCCATCTCCACGACGGCTTTGCAATATGCATGTGCATTTTCGGTGAGCTTCTAGCAAACGACGAAACTTAAATGCTGCTTAACAAACATTATTTAAACAACAGAGATGTACATGGAGGGTGATAGTCTCTGGATGACTACTTCAGGGTTCCTTTGTATTTATGCTGGTTAAGCTAACAGGAATTTCAGCGTTCACTTTACCACAAAACATAGATTGCATGCAGCTTTCCGCCTTAACATATTTACCGATGGATGTTACGGTACCACCACCAACACAGAAGAGAGACCAGTCACCCGCTTCTTTATTTTATTTCAAATTTACAGTGATTATAAAATAAGCTGCATGTCTAGCGATTGCACTTAAGGTGACAGCAACGCTTTTCTGGACATCAAATTGTTCTGTTGTTGCAAA